>NW_009928207.1:0-22291 GCF_000696875.1 Nestor notabilis | reverse complement strand
GCAGGAGGGATCTGTACTGACACAGGAATGGTGCATAATTTAATTATACAACTTTCCAGAGAAGAAAATCCAATTAATGACACTGACTCCTTGCTCTTACTTAGGTCAGTGGTATGCTTTATTGCTACCAAGAACCTTACAAACCCTATCACCAAGTACTGATTGCTCTACATAGCCAGTACATTTTAAAGCTATTAAGAACCTTGCAAACCCAACCTCCATGTACTGACTGATTCATAAATGAATGCCATGTAAAGATGTTGCTGTCCATGATGACGCAAGGATGTTTTCTGTACCTATGGAAGAGATGCTGCTTCTGCTCTCTTTCATGATATACATTTGCTGAAAGCTTGGTTCTGTTTAGATAATGCTATTGTCCTACTGCAGAAGGCAAATGCTTGTATCAGTGTCACTGAAACAGACTCATCTATGCTGCTTTTTCTTTTTTTGCCAGATGTATGTTTTTTGTTAACAGTCCTGCAACTTCAACATGACTTAGGCACTTGGAAAAAACCCACCCTCCTTCTGTCTTGTCCTAGTCCGTGCTGAGTCAGCAGCATTCACAAATTGGGCTGGCTCTTGAAGCCCTAGGGAGTGCCCCGCTGACTAGGCGATAGAACAGCCAGCACTTTTCCTGCACCCAAACAGTAACCTTAAAAGTAACTGAAAACAAGTCCTGAGGCACTGATTTAATGCTTTTCCCAGGCTCATGCAAATTGTTGAAATAACACGTACCTCAGACTTGTTCAAAACCTCCAACTGACTTATCTTGGCAATAATGAGCTGTCTCAGGGTCTCTGGGTTCTTCTCTGTGTCCATGAAAGGGTTATTGTGACACTGCAGTGACCGCAGACTTGGCAGTTTATCAAGCTCATTGATAGATGACCACTGAAATGGAAGGGAACAATCTTTTAAGGAAACATAAAACATTCTTCATTCCAGACCAATACACAGTAACACTGACCTTTCCTGTACAATGACCATGACTGAAACTAGTCTTTTGGTCAGTAGAACCAAGTACCTGTTCATTTAGCTAAGTTAAAAACTGCACTTCAATTAACTTACTGGAAAAATAAGTAAACATATGAGGAACTAGTCAGCATTTTAGACCCTTAGACTTCTGCAAGAGGAATTATGATACAGCAGAGAGATATGACCAGCTACCATAAACATGTTTAATTGAGACATTAAGAAATGTTTTTAAATTATGCCTCTGTGTGGATCAAAGTACCCAGTAGTTGACTCAGGATCTCATAGATACAATCAAAGCAATTTTAAACAAGTAAATTGCAAGTTACTTTCCAAGACATATGTATGGACAAACTACAGCAGTTTGACCTACCTGTGATATTTTATTGTCATTTATTGCAAGGTACTTTAGTGAAGGAAACATTTTAGTCTTGCATCCTAGGAAAAAAAAAGTATATTTACAAGACAATAGCGAAAAGTTTAAATAAACAGAATTATAGAGCTGTAAATAACTTATTTCTTCTACATACCAAATCCAGCATCGGGAAAGTCTATAGAAGCTATTCCGCTGTTCCTAAGTATTAGCTGTTCTAATCTGAAATTTAATAGATACAGTGATTACTGTGCATGGCACAAATGAACAGCAGCTTCACAGGCAGCACCCAGACTCCAGCAGAGTGTCCAGAGAGTGACTTATAATAATTCCAAGCTTTCTGAATGGCTCCTGGATTTAAACAGCTTGTGGCTATCTAAATCACAGCTGCTATTTTGGAGTACAGTGCAAGATAATAATTCAACAAATTAGCAAAACTATTGTGTAAGTCTCACAGCTTTCCAGTTGCTGTAATCAAAATGCTTCAGGACCACACACCTCCCTTCCTTGGATAGTAAGCCCAAAGCAAGGAATCATAGCTCAAACTGCAATTACCATACGGATGCTGCTATGGAGAGTACAGTAAACTGGGAGTATCTGTGTAAAGGCTGTTAGCACAGACATTCTTCTGAGAAACTGGAAACACATCTACCCAATGCAGTACGGGGATTACACTGTTGGGTTTGTTTGGTTTGGGGTTTGGGGTTTTTTTTAAGTTTCGAAGCACATCTTTTTCAAAGTCTTTAAGCTACCCCCAAAAAGCACTGAAACTTGCAAAGGTGAGTCATGCCACTCACTTATACCAGTAGAGCAACTTTTCCCATAGTTAATAATCAGAAGCAGGTAACAACGACAGGGAAGAATTATCACCACACTCTTTTACCTCCCCCCAACTCTGCTATGCTTTGCTTTCCTTACAAACTGCTCAACTGCTTTTGGCAGGCTCAGTTGACCCCAAGGTGGCTGTGTCACTACTGGTGAGCCTGCACTGTGCTGACACGGTCAGAAAACTGTTCCTATGAAATGACTTCCATAGCTCCTTTGCTTTGCCACTCCACACAAACTGTACAGTCCTGTCATCTTGGATAAAACCCTGTGCATACTAATATCTAAAGAACTTAGTAATGAGATAAATCACTTTAGTTTCATAAGTACCTGATGAAAACCTAGTGACACATCACTTAAGAATGTGTTACTACACAACAAAAATAAGATTACATTAAACCAGCTCAATTAAATAATTCAGTTACTCTCCTCAAGAGGGCAAAATGCCTCTATTTCATTATTCCATAAATCTTCCACGCAACATCGACACTATCATGCTCAGTCAACAATGGCTATGGAGATGAATATCCAGGACAAAGAATTTCCAGCAGATTTGTTTAATAACTACCTGGGGAGATGTGCTATTAGATGCAGCTGATTTCCATCCAGTAACTGGTTGTCTGAAAGGTCTAACAACTTCAGAGTCTGCAGGATGTTATCAGGCCTGCCACAGTTGGGAAGAAAAACCCAAACACAGAACATTTAATGCTATTTGTAAATGAAAACACTTGTTTTCTAAGGAACAGCATGCAAATAATTGTGTACATTTATAAATATTTTGAAGTTTATATCATTTATTTTACAATTATGTCACAGTAACGTAACCATCAGAGGAATGTGTATCTGCTACTTAACTGCAGTACAGCAGTCACAAATGACTGACATACATTACTCATCTTACCTTTCCAAAACCATAATATTATTAGAAGTAAGGTACAGTTCTTCAAGTCTTGGCCATCCTGGAGCACAAAGAAGAACCTAAGAGCAAAACTTCATTTAATATAACAAAAGTTGGAAAAAATTATTCCAGAACTTATACTTTATGCAGATTTCCTCAGAACATGTTCAGAACCAGACATAGCTCCCAAAACAAGAGAAACAAGTGTTACAGGCTGCCTGGCCCTCCCTTTTGCCCAGCTGGCTCTTCCCTGTGTCTGAGTACAGCAGCACAGATGACACCAAAGGGGTTCTGCAGTCACAGCACCTACAGTTCCACACTTGAGGCCAACAGCTGCCCTACCTCAGACTGTGTGACCTGGAAACCCAGTTTATTCAACAGGGTTGGAGCAACCAGGTTTTACCTATGATGAGGAGAGGAAATGGCAGTATACGCTTGACTGCTAACGGTTCTGGAACATCTGCACATCCCACCAGGTCTGACAGAGACTTTTTGAATGTCTTAATCAGAGCTTGAAGGCTGCTCTGTCACAAGCCTGTGCCAGCACATGAAACCAGTAAAACCCAAGAACTGCATTAAGTCACCACATATCCTGAAGTTTTCAAGTACTCTAAAGAAAACAAATTAGTTCAAAAAGGCCACAAATTGAACAAAGATGCACTTGTTTTAAATCTTATGTCCTAAGTTACACTAAACAAAAATATTATTTTATAAAATTTAATTTTTGCAAACATTATCTACAGCAGATAACACACAGTTTAAAACTAAGCACTCATTACAAAGCAATAGAAATTGCTGGCATAAAGCCCAGTTTCACATGCAACTGTGACAGTGCCAAAAATGTTGCAGTTTGGGCAATGGAGTTCCATAAGCACTGGAACTGACTGGTTTTCTACAGATTTGTGTGAATGGTAAGTTAATTTTTCACTGAAGTTTTTGTGTGTATTCTCCAGAGTCACATTAAGTGTGAGCTCATCCTGCTTCTCCTTTGGTTAGAACTTATAAGGGTCTGTCCTCCTATTTTCTTGGAACTTGTAGGTAATAAATTATTGTTAAGCCCCCCACTTCTTTTCACCACGTGTTTGTAACTGGCTAGCAGATTCAAAGGTTTTGAGATGGAAGAACAGAGACATGCACAGGCACAGCATAATCACCTAAAGCTTGTTTTTACAGGAGGTTACAAAGGAGTGCAGTTCAGAGATCTGGACAACCAAATTCAATTTGTTACATGCATAGCTAACCAATTCTCCTGTAAATGTCCCCTACCCTAGACACCAAAAAGCTTCCTTTCGTCAGCTCTCTCTTCTTCATTCTCTCTCTGTTACAGCTGTATGAAGTTACACAGCTGGATGTATGTATAACTGTCTGATTATATATACAGTGCAAACTATTAGCACTAGGATCTCTTCAAGTGGTGGGATATGATTTGGGGCTCAACTGCTTCACACCCAAAAATATGAAACATCATCCTGCCGCCTTATCTGCAACATACATAAACTTAGAAACTCAGATACAAGTTTTCCTGCTCCAGAGCAAGAGCAGGGAACACCAGTATCTTCTCTGTTTAATTTGGACAGTGTTTCCCTATTTCAACAAGACAGACCAAAATAGTTTATCTATTAGTGATGAGGAAGCATGAAGAGAAGCCTGCAGAGTCAAGAGAATTTATGTGCACATTTGCTACAGACAAGCTTTGGGGGATCTCCCCCAAAAGCCTGAATTGTGATGAATGGAACAGAAAAACTGCACAAAACTGAAATATCAGAAGACTTTGGCAGACTGACCAAATGACTAGAAAATTGCCAAAACCAAATGATTGTTACAACCCATTTCTAAGAAACTCAAAATGTATTAATTCAACTTTCAAGTCAATGGTGTGCAACTGTGAGCTATTTTACAGGACATCATTCCCCCTTGAAGGTCGTGTATTATGTTTTGACCAATGAATTGATGATTATACACTAATAAGCTCTTTTACTGATATGTTAAGAGAAACCTCTGACGTAATTTAGATATATGCATAATGAAAGAACTTTTTGGAAAACCAATGCTCAAGGCATGTAAATGTGGAGTTATGCATAACTGTGGAAGTTAAGCATGTCAATCTACTGTGAAAAGTATTTCAAAACAGAGGAACAACTGAAAAAAGCCTAGAAGTCTTCTTTTTTTAAACTATCCCCATGCCATATACTTTTATATATGGCAATAAGTTATTCTGAAATACTGTTCACCATGAAATTGTTTTCATTTTAATTCAAACATTTCTAGGATTTTCAGACTTTACTTATATTCCCATTGGCAAGCTCTGTATTTCTTTTTCTGCCTGGATCATATTCATTATTATTTTCTATTTAAAAGTTGACTTTTCAAAGTAACTCCCCATACAGCTTAAGCAGTAATGTTTTCAAGTGGCTTGTTCAGAGAGTGTTAGCGTTAGGTAGGTCCCTTTATTTTTTACCTTTTGTCTGACTGCCCTGCAACACCACGTTTAAGCACAGGCTTATGTCTCTCCACTTACAAGGGAAAAAAATGAAGCAAATTTCAACTTTATGAGAATGATTTCTGAATCAAAAATGTCTTTCCTGCATATGAACTGTCAGAGCAGAGTTTCACAACCAATTGCAAGTGCTACATAATTTTAAACTGCTCTGACTAAGCCAGGGCTTCTTTCTGAAACTCTATTACCCCTAGAGAACACTGATGGGGTCTGCAGCCAGGGCTCTGACCAGCCTTTCGGCCACCCTGGCATTCAGGAGAGCTGCTGGCAGCTGCCAATATTTTAAACGCCACAATGAATGCACAGATTTACACTGATAAGCACTAAATGACATTTAAAGTGTTTGCAGCTGCTTCATTCTTCCAATCACTTCACCATTGATATTGCTGCTGTTATGGAAGGATTATCAATTGTCCTAGCGTAAGCCCCACTGCCAGTAAGCGCATGGTGAATGGATGCAAAACAAAAATACAGCAGCCCTGCTGCAAGTGAAAGAATGGAGTTTCTTTCTACTTAACTCAAGGCCAGTCTTGGGCAGTGCTCTATTACTGGATAGTGGCCAGCAGCAAAAATATGACAATTCAGGTAACCTCACAATGAAGTACACACAAAATCCGCCCCTGAGAAATCCAACTAATGGGCTGGACTTTAAAAGCCCTTGTAAGTAACATGGCACTACCGATGTGTTTCATAAGCCCCATCTCTGAAAACAGGCCCATTGCTAACACACTTAAAAACGGCACCATTCTTAGTAAGACATCATATTACGGAAGAAGAATTTACAAGTTTCCCTGAAACAAGCCAGAGCTTTGTTTATTCTGTGCTATATCTGTGCTGCATATAACCAGGCATCTTGTATTTTAAGAATGGTCAGTACGTGCAAAGATACTAAGCTAATCTCTTGCTGATGCAAACTGATGCCAAAATAAGTACTTTGTGTCATAATGACATACATTCTTTCCATTTTCATTTGTGCTATTACATGCTTAAAATACAGATAAACCTTTAATAACTACAAGGAAACAAAAAATCTTCACACAAACCTTTGGGTGAAGTTATATTATACTCCAACTGCTTTATCTTGACTTGGCAATTTACAAATGCAGGTGAAGTTAAACATTTCTTAGTAGACTCCTGTGCCAACATAACTTCCTACATTATGTACCAACTATGTTAGTTACTGCATAACTAATAGAGTTATGCCACAGCACCTTTTCTCAGGATGCTTACATTTCAGTACAGTAAGATAATGCAGAAATGCTTAGGGTGCTTTCCTTGCCTCATAAGCCTAACAACACAAACGAAACCAGGAAAGGTTATTACCTCTGTCCATGTTATTCCAGTTTGATTAAGTGCCAGAACCCTCAATTTTGAAAATACACTGGATACAGAAGTTGATGTAGATGGAAATTTCATTTTGTTTCCACTGTGGTGTAAAAAGAACAGTTATTAACATAATGAATAATTGCATCTATTTAAGTCACTGATATGGAATTACGTATTGAAGACAGAAACAATTTACACAAAATTAAAAAGTCAATGCCAAGGTGTCACATATTTTAAATTATTATAAAATATCCCTCCAGTTATATTCAAAACTTTCCTAACTTACTTTCCTACTTCCATTTATTCTTCTGTGGCTTCCTTCCCACCTTCTCCTCCCCTAAGTTTTGAGTATGAAAAGAATGATTTTCATTAAAATTAAATGAAGAAAGTCAGATTTTGGACTTAAACACCTTAGAGCCTACAAGACCATCCAGACCCCAGCAAAAGAAAGGATGTAAAATCCACTCTCAATAGCAAAATATCTTTATAAAATAGTTAAAATTTTGATTCTCAAATCTGCAATCCTCAAATTAGTTTTCATTACTCGTCCCTGAACAAAAGTTTTTCTTTCTTTCCTAAGGTCTGGTCTACCTGCATATGATGACAAAAACCTCCCAATACAGTTATACTTACATAGTTACGGGTTAAATTTCCCCATTTCAACAAGCTCTTAGAGAGCTGGAGGATGGCTAATCACTTTTATTTTCTTCCAACATTGCTTGCACAAAATGCCACTAACAGACTTACCTGCCAAGGTCTTTCTTGTTTAAAGTAAACAAAGTCAGAACAATAAAAACCAAATTCAAACTGTTTCAGTTTGTAGTCATAAGCATCACATTCCAGCATCAGTCCCATTTTGCTTTTCAGTTTTATCACAATTAACTTCTGAAAACCCTTCAATCTAGACCACGCTTTTCAGCAATGAAAACCTGAAAAAATTCTCTTCTCATGCATGCTGATAACAATAAACCAGGACAACATCTGCTCTAGGCAAAGTTAGATTTACAAATTGCACCCAGGTCGCAAACAGCTGTTCAGTGGTAAATATAGAAGAAAATGGAACACCTACAACTATTTTAAAAATACATTTTTCTCACATTAACTATAAGAACAAATAGGAAAACTGGGGTCATTTTTCAATTAAACTTGGTATTGATTTCAGCTTAGCTTACATCACTTTCAACTGTCTCAGCTACATTGTGTGTATTGCACAAGGAAGACTTTGGAAGCTGCTAATCTCAACACCAGTCTCCAAGACTCCAAAAGTTGTATTTTGGGTTTCTGCCTTCACTCTTATAGCCCTGACGCTGTCTTCAATGACTAGTACAACCTCCAAAACAGCTGCTTGACGAGTCAGCAGTCTACATGTTAACCTTGACAACAAAACAAACTTCCTGAAGTTGCAGCTACAACATTCTCAAAAATGAGTGGTTTAGGCTTGCTGCCTATTTACAGGCTTCAATCCATTGTGTTAGTTAACAGCAGAAAATTATTCTGGCACGTGTCCAGTACAGTGTGTGGGTGTGCACTAGAAGTGTAAGCGCCCAAAGAGTCTGACCTGCTGCACTCACACACAGCAAGCATGGCCATGTCTGCAGTGAAGCTGGCCTCCACACTGCAAACCAGGCTCGCTGCATGGGCGCAATGTGGATGCATACACGTGTTAAGTCAGTTCTGCCCTGTGGCAAACTAAGCTTTTAAATCATGAGAATTAATTGTCTTAGATGGCACAGAAGCGTATAAGGGCATCTTATGACGCTGTAAACCTAGGTAAAATTCTACAGCACCCTGTAAAAATCTGTAATGCATTTTAAACCAGGCTCCTTAGCCAACAAGCCACTTACAGATTTCATAATTTTTATGTAATGTAGAACATATTGACAAATGTCTAAATTCTTGTGAATGTTTAATGGATGAAATCTGTGCTCTGTTTTTCAGAAAACCAGGATTTTTCTAATTTTACAAAACTCCAATCAACATCCATCTGTCCCAAGCACTTTCCCTGAATTCAGTTTTACATAGATGCTAAAATGCTAGGGATCTAGTCTTGAAAAGGAATCTCTGAAAAATACAGTGCATTTATGAGTTGCTTAAGGACAAGATTCTAAAAACAAGTATTTAAAAACTTATATCCCATTAACATGAGTATTGAGGCATTTAGATACCTTTAGAAGGCTGACTGTGTCTGAAAGCCTCTTTTTTTGTCTCTACCCCAAAGGAAGAGAAACCCAAATATGAGTATTTATACCTGACATTAAGTGTTTCCAAATTTTGAACTTCAGAAGCAATAGCTGTTACTGTCTCCCAAGATGATATCAGATTTTTTGATAGATTTATATGCCTGATATCTGAAATTTCACATTAAGGAAAAGAAACATCTCAAACCTGAACTTCCTTTTTCAGAAATTAGAATTAGGGTTTGGTTTTAAATCAAATAAACAGGAATAGATTGCACTTGTTTGGGCTAAGAAATACTATTATATATTGTAACACATACCATTGCAACATATTTTATCTGATTTGCATATGGAAACGGCCTATAGATTTATAAAAGAGCTTAACTTTACAAATCCTAAAATGGATTATTTTCTGTACTGGCAGGAACTCCTACCAGTCCTTATAAATGAAGAAATAATACCTGCTTTGTATTTCTGTAATATTGCTACAACATACAGTATACTGAATGCATTATTTATTATATATTGGAAACCTCTGGTGCCTACAAGACATCTCAGTTATATTTTTATGGGGTTATCCATTCTAGAGCCAAATTAAAAAAAATAATCATACAAAACACTGTTGAAGCCTTTATGATATATTTCCATTTCTAGCCACAGTTCACATTCCCTCTCAAAAATTGTAGGCATCTACTTTTTAACTCTGTAAACATTGCATTAAGCTTCTAAATATAAACTGCAGTTTAAAATATTTTTTTAATAAAAGGATACAGATATCATTCATTGAAGTGAACACTTGGAATGCTAAAAATATGTACTTTTTTTGTGGTATCGCACAATGTAGCAAAAAAGGATACTAGCACAGGTTCTGCTGATTTCCTCTTTTTGACCAGCATGGCTCACTGCACACTCATGCACTGAGATATCTACCAGTTGGTTCAGCTGGCTAAATGAGAAGGAACATTCTGTTAAGTAATCTTCAAACAGAAATAGGTACGTTATGTAAATACCTGCTTGTTACAACTAAATAATATCCTTTCCATACACAGTCTCCTTTAGAATTAGCAATGTGCAGATCGTTACATTGCAGTGTCTTTCTTACTTGAAAACACACGTATTCTCTGTTTTTCGCCTTTACGCTACTACTACAAAGTAGGTCTGGCTGAACCACAGCCCCAACCCCCCAAAAAGCCACCCAACCCTCATCCAACTGAAAAAGAGAGACGGATAAATCAGACAAAATACAGCTACTCAAACTGGAATTTAACTAGATGCTCCAAGTTAAACAGATTTCTTGCAATAGTTTTTGCAAGGCTTTATGTGACTTGGGCATTCTTTGTATCACTTATCAAAAAAAACAAAAAAAGCATTTTCAACTGCTTATATGTTCTGGAAGACAAAGGGAAAATAGTTGTGGAATATCAGCTCAGAAAGAGACTGCCACCTACTGAACTGATACCTCTGCTGCTAGAGGTCATTAAAACTGCAATCTATTACACTTCATTAAGTTACTTACTTTCTTACCCTTCCAGATAAATGAACATGACATGAACTTACTGAAAGACTTCTTTATTAACAGTACAGTGACTTTCTGCTTTTCCTCTGTTACGAAGTCATTACTGATACGAGTAAACAAAGATTAAATAATACTGTACAATATGAAGAAAATAAAAAAATACATCTATTTAAAAAGGACCATGCATGTGTATAATTTATCTCATTCATTCCTCCCCAAATATCATCACCTCCTACTTTGTGAAATCAAAACGAGGATTGTGAGTACTCAAACAGGACATAATCCCAGTTTCTTCTCTGTAAAACAGGTAAATTATGAAGCCACAATAGGAAGATTTCTTGTCTCTTCCATCATAATGCACTTCAGCTTACTTTTAGAGATACGACCATATTATATGCAAGGCAGCCAGCTTCCTTTCCTTACAGCTGAACTACTACTTGACTAATCAAACGCTGTGTCTCTGAAATTTTCATATATTACACTTGCCTTTGTTGTTCTGCAATAGAATCCATCCCAACAAATTCCACGGTCTTCTTCCCAAATACTAATGTATTCTCTGTCCCATGTTGAGCATCTTGCTCTTCATTCAACCCGTACCGATTCTTTACTGCAGTAAGAAAATCTACTCCAAAATTTGCCTTGTTTGGCCGGATAAACGATCCTCCTCTCGGGTGCCTAGAACAGAGCAGCCAGGAAAAGGTGAAATACGAAAAGTTATCATAAGAACGACTTGTCTCGAAAGTACTAATTATTATGGTTTTTTTAAACACTGGGGACCAAAGCAGTCCAAAGGCAATTCTACAGGCTAATTTTAGACATCACTGTCCCCACTACTGAGACCAGGTAAGACGTGCAAAGTATCTTTGATCATATTTGACCCGACTAGTTCACATTGTGAGATGCCACGAGAACTGCAGCACCAGATCTCCAAATGTACTTGCGTATCAAAATTACAATGGCATTGCCACTATTAGAAATAACTGCTCTGCCATTTCCAAACTCACTATAAAATAAGGTTTTCCAGAAAATTAAGTTTCTACTGATGAATAGCACAAAGTTACCTAAATCATACAACAAATGCATCTGGAGTCTTATCGCAGCCCATGGCCCATAGGGATACTCAGAATAGTCATTGCCTCATTATGTTTGACTTGAATAATTCACTTGTAATTCTGAAAGAACGCAGCCTTGTCCTTCCATCCCCACAAATGACACAAGATGCAAATTGTACCACCTGGAACTCTTAAACTCAATCTTTTAAATTTCTGATACTAACTCAGTAACAATGTTGAAACTGAATATTCAACAGAATTATCCAGCTAATGTGTGTTCTACACCGTCCTATGAAGTTTCTTAGTTTTTTCTTGAGCACTGAATAAACTTTACTGAATGAAAATTTCTTGCCATGCAATTGCTTTGACAATTTCTATCAAAGTTAGCAAGGAAACACAGTATGCAGGAAGAACTGGCAGAGACAAGTTGTGGGAATGGTATCACAGAGCAGATGGAGGATCTGATAGGAAGATCAGCCAGAAAACAGCAGGAAGAAAATTGGTAGCTATGATTACCTGCCTGCCTTTCAGCTGAGAACAGACTCTGGTTGGAAAGTACACAAGAGGAAGATATCGCTTGCGTGAACAAAACTCCTCTTTCCAAACCAGCATGTAAGCATCAAGTGCCTAATTAGCAAAACATAATATAAACCACCAGTTCTACAGAGTTGAAAATTATCTCAGAAAAACAGTAACTAGGGACCCTGAATCCTATGGACCTATTACAAGCAGATGGAATAGCTTAGGCATCATATTTTAACATTTTTATTAAAAAATAAGTACTGGAAATTTCCTGTGCCAGTGTCATTCATCAACATTTCTAATGCCTATTTAAGTACTTTCATATCCTAAAGGATCTGGGTAGAAACCACATATTGTTAATTATGAAAACATTCTCGGTCTAGTTTTGTATTGACTAAGTTTAGAGTGTAACGATTACAAAACAAGCAGAAAGGCATACTCTTAGAGAATGTAAATCCAGTGTGCACTTTCATGTTCAATAAGCATTTTCAATTCTCAACATTTTTAATCCAGAATCTTCTAAGTTTTTTCTTTCAATCCTTTGAAGTTCTTCAGAGCTTGCAAATATTTGGCTAGTTTAAATGTTGAACTTCCTCAAACGTAAAAATTATGGGTCTCTTCCTGAACACCAGTTATTAAAACAGTAAATTGTATTTTCACCATCTTAACTACATCTCTTACCTGCAACGTATATCACCCTTGCATTTAACTAAATCAAACAGCTTCATAAATGGCAGATAGTGCAGCATGCTACTTGGGACTCTGGAAAGAAAACTAGTACTCTTGTCTACCTGTAATTCAGTATGTTTATTCTGATATTTCCTGTCCTTTTTCCTATCACCTGCATTCTCCCCATTTGTCATTGCCATCCCTCTGCATTCAAAGGTTCTGCTACTTTTCTTTCTCTGCAAAACCCCCCCACCAGAGCTAACCTAAGACCCCCATATCTGCCTTCCTCCTGTCAGGCCATTTATCCCTGGCATAGCCAAGCCCTTTGGGTGTCTCCATCACCATGTTCACTGAGCTTATTTCTGTCCTCCCAGGTCACCATTTCTATTGGCACTTCCTTCCTCGTTGTCTTTGTGGTAGCCAGCTCTATCCCTAGGAAAAACTGCAAAGGAAACTAGCTACCTTGCCCCACGTCGCTTGAAGGTACAGGGAAAGTATGGTGCATTTCTCTCTGAAGACCTTTATTTTTTGTTTTAACCATACAAGGATCACAGGGCTTCTCTCTCTTGTTCCTACCACTTCCAAGTACTATGCATGCTACCTTACCTAATGTACACTGAAGTCCATTGTACAGCTTAAGTTTCTTTTTCAGCTCCATTCTATTACTTTGATCTACTTTTTCAAGAACTGTTACAGAGAAGGACAGAAAAGGAGACTGCAATAGGAATCTATTTCCAGGCAAAATGATTCTGTGTTCAAGGAGAGAAGTCACTTACCTGTAATTTGTTTTCCCTAAAATACACTGCCTGTATTAATCTTTGCACTAGGGAATATGAAGGAATATGAACTGTACAAGATGTATGTACACATCAGACAACTAACATGCTGCACCTGGACTAATGAAAAGCACACCTTTTAGCAATCAGGTGCCATAACTGGGGACTATACAGATAAATCCAAATTCAAAGAGTCATCCAGCATGCCTTCCATGAGATGGAAGAACCTGCAGACTACTGATCAACCTGACTTAAACTGATCATTCAGAAGTCTGAGAACAGGGATTTTTTTACATGCATGTTCCCATGTATGTAAAATGTCCTGCAGCCAGAATAATACACTGTGCAGAAAGGATGTGGTAGATGATGTGCCCCAAATTCCTTAAGCAGAAAATATTAATATGCCCAAGTGGGGCTCTGACAACAGCTGGCTCTAGCGAACACTGACACTTCTTACTGACTTTAAAATAGAGAGGTTGACCCCAATCTCAGAAGTCAGCTTGTAGGACACTTTCTATTCATAATTCAGTAGCAAGAGATGATACAGCCCATCTGCTAGCATGCCTAGAGTCCTTAGAAGATACTCATTAAAATTTAGATGAGCTATCCCCTTCCACTGGTTAACCATTTCCCTGTATAAAAGGAAATTTGGCATCATTCTTTGCTAATGTAACACAAAATGGTGGCACTGCTCATCATTACAGGTATATGATGGCTCTTGATATGTGAGAGAAATGTCACACACATATACTTTTTGGTACCTGAAGAATAATGCAGTAGTACACAAACTGTGTTCTGCCAACAGTTACACACTTGAACTGTGTGACTGCAGAAGCAAGCTTCTGAGCCAACAGGAGAGATCTCAGCTTTATCAGCCTAGACAGTAAAGGTGGATGGAAGGGCTTCTTCGCCCAGTACCAGCTGTTTGCAATGATTATCTCAAGGCAAGTATAATCACAACTGGGGCACACGCACTACAAAGCTCATAAGGCATCATAAAAAATAGCCAGTTGAATCCATGCATGTCTTTTCTAGATAGGCTCTTCCTTTTAGCAGAAGGTGATCAACAGACCAGACTTCTTTTAGAAGAATCTACACACTGCAGTAAAGAAAACCCTTCAAATTTTAGAACAGTCCAAGGTATCTGCAGCATCAAACACCACGTGTGACACTTAAGACTAATCTGCTATGGTGTATCAAATTCCTGACTGCACAGCAGAAGCTTTGAAAACATCAGCAAGTACTTGAAGTTCATTGCAAGTTTACCCTCATCAAATAAGCAAGAAAGCAGAGTCTGAGCTTTCACAAAGCAAGGGAAGACAGATATCTGCAGTTCCAGATGCTATCTTAAGGTTCTGCTAGTGCAGTGGACAACAGTTTTATTTCAACACTGTTCAACTGACAGCAAAGAACAGAAGTCTCTGAGGGGTACAGTGAAACAATCAAAAATTCTTAACAAAGAACTTTTGAGGCATCTTGGGAGTGCACTGTCCCTTTGCTGTATGGCAATCACTTCTTCACAGACACTAAAATGATATTGACATCTTCCTATATTTTAAGAGTTTGTTTGTGCTTTAAGTAGATATTCCTGGAGGTGAATTTGTCATTCTTGAAGGACAGGTAGTCTAATTTAACATAAACAGATCTTCTTCCGGGCAGGAACATAAATTTCATGCAAACAGTAACATGCGATAAGTCAAAACTGCCATTTGTAAATTTAAAAACATGTCCATACGCAAATTATAAAACTCACTGAAGAAGGAAAAACTAAACAAAGGTAATACCTTTGCCAGGATAATTTGGCATTTCAGGACTACACAAATATACAAGAAAACTTAATAACACATAGGGAGGGAAAAAAAGGCTACAAAGATCTGAGAAGCAATTGCAATTCTGCCAGGCTGAAAATACCACAGAAACAAGCTTTACTATACTTCTTTCCATTTCTCTGGCTTGTGGTGGAAGTCAAACCTGAGGGAACGTACCAGAATTTAACATGGTCAGCTTTTAGTAACGGTACCTGCTGAAATATCAAGATTCCTCTGGGAAGAACAAAACATATTCTTTTGTGGGTAGGAACATGTTCTTTTCCATTATGACTCAAAGTACTTAGCAGGATGTTACTCCCATCTTGTGAGATAAGCAGAGAAGTATGTCATCTACTGCTGGGGAATCCACGCATCTCCTCCAGCAAAACAGAGAGGATAAAAACAGCTGCTAAAATAGCAATGCCACTGTAAACATTGTGCATGAATTGAATACAGACTGAGAGAAGGGCTAAGGAAGATGACTCTTATGCCAGACTAAATGGGGGAAAATGGACAGACTCCGCTTGGTTGAATGCATAAAAGAAACTTGAACATCTGTAACTGTGAGGAGAAAGAAGAGGGTACCAGAGCAGCAGCAAAAACCTAGCTTGGTGCCTTCAAGTCACCCCACCAGCAGCACCACTTTGCCTAGGCCAGACAGAACTGCCTCCTGGTCACCTGGCAAAAGGCTGAGGTGAGCCTGTGCCCAGCAAGGACAGACACCCTTGGGAGCAACAGATATGTCCCCATCTCAGTGTGCACGTGTGGCCTCGGGGGTGGTTTCTATCAGCATGCATGTTAACAGGCTGCAGGAAGCACCACAGAGACACAACAGCTGGTGCACCCACGTCTCCCTCCAGAGGCTTAAGGCACTCGCATTCCCAGGGGAGGTATGTGTGCTTGTAACTCACATCTCCCATGGGAGCACATGCATATAACTGCGTGAATGGGTCCGTGGGACATGAACTTATTTGAAAGCATACTCATGTTTCAAAAGCTGTATTTAAATTTTAACACTATTTTTATTGATTACTCACTTCTCTTGAAGGAGGACTGTAGAAGATAGCTTATTTTAATTACGTGATACTCTACTGCAACTGACAGCTGAAATAATAGCTTCCTCACTTATTAGAAAACAAGAACTTATTATCGGGAGTGGGAATCACAAAAATGCCATTAGAGTATGCATTGCCATTTCTAGCTAACCCGGAGTGGATGAACATGCTCACCATGTCAGCATATTTTGAGGTACTGCTGTTTTGTTCTTTGGTTCTCATACTCCTAAGAAGTTTAATTAGCACCATATTATATGACCCAGACAAACATACTGCCATGGAGCATAAAAGTTTAGGTCATATTTCCAAAAAGCTTACTGCGAAGATCACATAAGTAAGCAGACCTACTGATTTAACCAAATAAGGATTAAGAAGATCCTCTGAAATTGAGAATCTCAAATTCAGTTTTATTTTCCTCTTACAATCTCATTTTGAAATGTCACTCTGAAAGATTAATTTTTAAAGGCATTCTATTCAAAATTACATTAAAAAGAATTTTAAAGTGTCCTCTCGTATTTGTTTACTGTAGAAGCTACTTCATCAGCTGCTTCTGCTTATCAGACTTCAGGGAGTGAGAAAAGTTGGCTTGTAAGTACAGGATACTAATGATAAGGCTTGAGGTGAAAAAAAAAGATTATTTTTATATATGTATATACAGTATAAAAAGAAACACAATCCCCCTCAACAGCAGTAATAAAGACATGACATTTTAGGTTGTGGGTTTTAGCTTTGGGTTTTTTTAAGTACCTTTTTGATAAAATAAAGTAACTATTTTTTACTTAAAGTTTGCCTACATCTTCACAATTGGTACATGAACAAACTAGTCTGCACACAGAAAGTTATGTCTGTGAGTCATGGTTGACTGCTGGAAGTACTATTTGTTCTCTTAAGACTCCAGAAGGACTTTCTGTGATTGGAACAAAGCAGAGTACAAAGAACACGTATTGTAAGAACAACGTGTGCAAGGATCACAACATTTAAATGTTACGGGTATATGCAGCTTTACTCAAAAATTTGATTCTGACAACAAGAATTGAGATCGCTATCTGAGACCTCATCTCCTGTGAGCACACTAATAGCTGCTAGAAAAGCAAGAGTCTATACACACACATATAAATATTATGCACACACAAACATAAAGCACTCAAGTTTCATAAAAATATCCACCACACATTCAATTGCTTCTTCTGTCCATAGAGATTTGGAATGGCCAGCCAGTTAATTTTATTATTTCTCCTACAGCAGAATGCAACTAGCTTCACCTTGGAAACTGCTTCAATTAAATTCAAAGCATTTAAGAAGCAGCTTCTGCTAATACATTCATTCAAAAGACATGCTTGCTCTAAGAACATAATTTACCATTTTTTAGCTAAAAAAATCCAGCAATGTTGATTCTTTTCTTGCTTTAAGTGTACTTATTCTCCTTAAGCCTTACTTTATTATTATTATATATAAAGGGAAAAATATCCAGTCCTCACAGGTGGGATTTTTTTTTCTTTATTCTTCTAAAGAACATACTTTGTTTTACCATCTCATCTGCTGATAATGAGATCTCTAGGGATTCCACCTTTCACAAATGCAGAACTTAAGAAGATACAGACTAAGAATTCTGATTTGCACTAGTGAACGTAATCTACCCTTTCCGTGTTTATGCCTATTTGGGAACAGGGAAAAGATAGTATTCCCAGAAAAGATTTCAAAACAACTACTTTTAAATTATTTAATGGATAAATTCTCCTGCTGGATCAGTTCGAGACCAATCGGCTCTATTTGTTGGCTTGAGAACAATTTTGATCTGAACTGATAATGGAGTATATTCTTTCACAAGCCATGCAGAAATAATTTTACTGTTTTTTTTTCTCCATGTGACATTTTACAGCAACAGTTCTAAGTCCCTTCCATATTATATTCCTATACTGAGACAGGAGGAAGTGACGAGACCCATCTACTCATAAAAGGGGAAATGATCACCATTTTCACAAGCTGAAAACACATGCTCAAAGGTAAGCAAATGCATGTGCTGTGTCTAGATGCTCTTAATTATTATTTTGGAGGAAATTCTCATTAAAAAATTGTCTGTTGAATCACCCATTGAGAACAAAACAAAGTACATGTACAAATATACCATCTCTGGCTCTGGAAGAAAAAAATCTTTGAACCATGACAAGCCAAAGCTAATGAGACTCTTGAAAACTGTCACTATGTACTCTTCTTGTTCTTCCACACTTCTCCAGCAGTCTGCTATTAGCTAATACCAGAGGAAGGAGGAAACTAAGCAAGACATATGTTTGGACTGACCTCATCCAGCTATTCTTAGGACTTTGTTTTACATGCAAGGGGGGGGGGTTTGATTAAAAAAAAAACCACGATGATTTGCTCATCCTCTCATTAACGGCTTTAGCCTTCTCAAGACAATTAACATGAGGAACTAATTTCAGAGAAGAGTCTTCTTACATTTTTCCAACAAACCAAAGTCAAAAGCAAGACCACAGACCACTTTTAACTTATTTTCTGGTTTGTCACTTCCTTTCATATTTTCAAAAGCCTTCTATTGATTCTGAGTGCTCACTGTCACAGGATTTGATTTATATTAGATTTGTTTCACTTGAATGAGCACTTGAAGAGTTAGGAACAAACTGCAATTATACTACATTTTACAGTTATTACAAGCCTTGGAAAGTAGGAGGCAGAAAAAGATGTAAAAATCTCTCCATTTCATCTCATTAACTTAAGACTGGCTGTGGCAGTGCTCAAAACAAACATCCATGTAACACCACATGCTTCCTCCAAAAGCTGTCAATAGAAAATGGTTGGGAAAAATATGACAACAGGACAAGTATTTTAATGATACAGCCACAGAGTATTCTCTCATCCTTCACCAATTCAATGCTCAGGAACTTGCTGAACTAGCAGCCCTTAGTATTTAAGAGCCATTGATTACTTTTCTTCTGTGAATTCATTCACCTATGTTTTTAATGCACAAACTTTTAGCTGCTGCAGTATATTCTTTCATGGAAACCAACAGCTTGCTGCTGTTGGCATCAACCTTAGAGTCCTGTATTCCCCAGTTTCAAACATGTGAAGTGCTTGAATCTTTACATTTAAGTGTGATGTATGCATATACTTAAAAAACCCCACAAAACTACACTGTTTTGCGTGTATTAAATGCGACTGAACTTAGTATTTTGCCTTAACAAGATACATGCAAGTCATCTTAAGTCCAAACCTAGACTATATTTAAGACAATTAACATGGACCTAAGGAAGGGCATGTAGGACACACTGATTTCCTTACTAAAGTAGAAGGTCTAAACCTACTATAGGTAATACTAATAATGTTCAAAAGTCACATTTTATTACGTATCTCTGAAAACACAACTTGTATTTTCTAAGTACTTACCATATTCTAATTCCTGTAATTGGATTAATAACAATGCAACAGCCTTTATGGCATAGCTAGTCACAGCATTCAGATTTATTATATTATCAGTCAACTGATGACAAAAGGGTTTGCCCTAAAAATCGCAGAAGAGCATCTTCCCGTGACCATCTTCTTGTACCAGTACACATGACATACCAACACTCTGAATCAACTTACTGGCACTTGAAATACTGTGTTCCTTCATAGGTACCATCATGCTTTCCTCTCTGAGGATCATCCCATTCCACACCAAGCCAAATTCCTGAAAAATACAGTAGATACGTTTTCAGATTTATGGCATCATAGCCATAGGAATCACAGCTGAAAGGAACCTCTGAAGTTCATCTAGCCTAGCCTTCTCTCTCAAAGCGGGAGATTATCACCAGCTCTAAAACAAATCAGCCAGGTAAGTCTTTACCTAGCCAGATCTTGAAAATCTCCAAGGAGAGAAAGATTCCAGTCAACTTGGACAGCCTATTCCACAGCTGCATTACTTCTGTAGAGAAAGAGATTTTCCTGGTGTCCAATTTGAACCTTTCCAGCCACAATTTGTGGCTGTTGTCCCTTATTACATAATCTACTACTAGTAATAATAGTTTGGCTCTGTGATGTTTGTAACTGTTTGCCAAACAGCAGCAGGCAGCTATTAGATGCCACCTAATCTTTGCATCACATGAACCAAGCCCAGATTCCTCAGCCTCTCCAAAACACACATATGTGGTCTATGTTGTTGACTGCTTTGGCAGCTCTCAACTGAATCCTCTGGAGTTTATCCACATCCCTCTTCAACTGGGATGGTCCAAAACCAGTGCAACCTTACCAAGAACTCCTGCCCCACAGGAAATAACAGGTCCCTTTGATTTGTTGGCCATATTGATAATTCTAAGGTGATCCAGTACAACACGTACCTTGCTTGTGACATGAGCTCACTGTTGGCTCATATTTATGACAGTATCCACCTTAACTCTCAAGTGCTTTACAACAGATCCCATGAGTTTCTAGAGCTTCCCAGTCTGCACTGATACATGGGTTTGTTTTGTTCTACCTGTAGAAACGTATCCTTCTTGAATCTCTTAGGCCCAAACACAAAGTTCATAAAGCTTGCTCTACACTGCAGTTCTACCTTTTGTCACATCAGCCAGCTGAGGGTGAATGCTGTTCATTATCAGAGACACTGATGAATATGTTTCAGACCCCACCATTTATTTCTGTAGTACTCATGCATTACCAGATATAAAGTCATTGATTACCACTCTTCCACTTGACAGACCTGCGGACTTGAAACCCACTTACCAGTCCATGCATCTGACTTGTATTTCTCCAGCTTCAAATAAGATCCTTTAATGAGGCACTGTTAAAAGACTTACTGAAGACAAGGTATATAACAACCCCCATTCTCCCTCTGTCCACATTCCCAGTCTTATCATCATAGAAGGTAATTAGGTTTGCCTAGCACAACTCATGCTTTGTTACAAGTATCAAGTACTCCAAACTACCACCTTGTCCTTCACAGGCTCGGAAATGGCCTCCAAGAGAATATGCTACGTGATCTTTCCAGGAATTGAAGCAAGCCTGATGAGTCTACAGTTCCCTGGTCATCCTTCCTGCCTCTTCAAGAACTGTATGCAAGGCTAGCCTCATTCCAAAAATGCTTAATGTCCCCATCCTGTCACCACAATTTTTCAAAGATGACATACAGGGCTCTTGCAATCAGATGGGTCAGATCTTTCAGCAAGCTGGGCTGCATCTTATTTGTCCCCATGGATGTGAACATGTTATCAAGGGAGCATGCCTAGTCTGTTGATCTGCTGCTGCTGCCTGTCTCTCTCGTTCCCACACTACACCAGCACAGAGAGATCAGGGAGTAGACTGCTCATGAAAACTAACGGAAAAAGGAAGGCACTAAGATCCTTACGCTGCAAGAAAAAAAATTTAACCAGTTTCAACCAAAAGTACTTCTTACACTGCTTGTGACAACTCTGACGCAAAAAAAAAAAAAAAAGCCTTAACAACTTACCTAGAAGTTGCAATATTAACACAGGAAAAATGAGGAAAACAACCAATGTGTATATTCCCACATTCTACTTATTTTTATTTTAATTAAGAACAACGTACTTAGAATGTTGAAAACAACCGTTACATGTAAAGGTGATTGACTACTGTAACGCTTACCTGCTGTTGGAGGAACACTGCCAACATAGCGCACGGTTGCATACTCTGTGCCACACAAGACTCTTCGACCCAGTGCCTCAGAAGACATCCGGTCAGTCATCCTGGGAAAATCGAAGTCAGAGCTACTCACAGACCTGCAGAAACAGAATCATAGAACCACAGAATGGTTTGGGTTGGGAGGGACCTTAAAGCTCATCCAGTTCCAATCCCCCTGCCATGGGCAGGGACACCTTCCA
>NW_009928206.1:16445-17952 GCF_000696875.1 Nestor notabilis | reverse complement strand
CCGCGGGGAGCCAGCGCTGACGGGCGCCGTGCGTTGCAGAGCTGAGGAAGGCGAGCAAGAGGCTGACATGCCACAAGCGCTACAAGATCCAGAAGAAGGTGAGAGCCGGCGGCCCCGGGCGGTGCGGAGCCCTCGGGGCGGGGGGGGGCTGTGGCCAGTGGGGGCTCCAAGCTGACTAGTTCAGCGCCAAAAGCGGGTTTTTATGTGCTATTACAGAAACGTGTACATGTACACAGTAAGGACGTTATATTGGATGTCGTGGAGTCTGGGCTGTAGCGAGGAGTTACCTTTCCAGCTACCATTGGCCCGGGGATGATTTAAGAGTGTAGGTTTTTCGCATCATTGCTTTTTGCATTATTTTGGACTGGTATGTTCAAGTGTAGCTTTGTGATGAGATATTAGACAATAAAACACATCAGTCTAAATCAGAAACGTACTGATTCTTACTCTGTAAACAGGAGGGATACAGCCCCCTTTCTTTTTTTTCTTGAGACTGAGAAAATATTCTTGTTCCTGTCTTCAGATCAGAGAACACCACCGAAAAGTCAGGAAGGAGGCCAAAAAACGTGGACGCAAAAAGCCCAAGAAAGACCCTGGTGTTCCCAGTGCTGCACCATTTAAGGAAAAGCTTCTACGGGAAGCGGAGCAAAGAAAGCAGAGGGTAAAATATAGTTTGTGGTAAAGAGTTCAAGAACCGAGACCATTCCTGTTTTCAGGGGAGCTTTGCCTGTGTAGGCACATGTGTGCACCCAGAGGTGCACTCATGGTTTATTGTAAATGGTCCTGTATTTATTTCCAGCATTATACAGTACGTATGTAACAATTTGCTTTTTTATTTTTAACCTCCATTTCATCATTGTGTGTATAAACATGCTGGAAATGTGAATGTTTTGAGGCAATTGAAGGCAACTATTCTTTTCAGGGTAGGATGCAAAAAAAGTTCTCAGTGTCCCATGGACAGTCATAACTTCTGACTGAGCTGTCTCAGGAACTTTGGTCAGAAATAAGTAAATAGGGAGAAAGAAGAGTCTTCCTTACCACCTTCAAGTATGTTTTATCTGACTTGGGGTTTTGTTTGTGATTAGCTTGAAGAACTAAAACAAAAGCAGAAGCTCAACAGACAGAAAGAACATGAAAAGAAGAGGAAGCTTGAAGCTAAGAAGAATGCCAAAATTAAGGAAAAAGCAGAGGGAAAGGTAGGTGTCTGGTATGATTTTGGTTCATAATAAAGTCACTGTCAGACTACCTCTTCTTAAGCAATATGTTATGTGTTACATTTTCATGCTGTATATGCATGCAAGTATAATGCACTGATTCTCAGATAAATCATTCCCCTTCATTTTTATTTGCATTCAGGAATCCTCTGGAAAATCTAAAGCAAAAGCTAACAAATGGCTGGATAAAAATTCAAAGGAATCATTCTGCAGGGAGCTCAATAAGGTGAGACTCTTCAACGCTGTGTAATTTGATGAGAGTCAGCAATAAGACTACTTGTAGTTTCCTTTTT
>NW_009928206.1:0-16414 GCF_000696875.1 Nestor notabilis | reverse complement strand
TTGCATGCCTGCACAGCTGCTGGAGAGTATAAAGGTGTCTTGTCATAAATTTAACGCTCAAGTAAGGGATTTTACAACAGAAACTGTGAGGGTTTCAGTCTTGTCTGGTGTGAGCTACCGAGAACATTCAGCACTTTGAGGCATTAGATTTCTTGGGCCAATGCCAGTACATACTGAGTAATCAAAAAGCTCTTGTAGTAAGGAAGTACTAAGGATTTCTTGCCTTGGGAGGAAAAAGATGTCAATTGCTTCAGCTTTTCTGGTTTGTACTTCAGAAGAAAGGAGCTCCAACAAGAACAGTCATATGGAACCTCACCAATCTTTCTGTGAAATTTAATAGTAACTCTTATAAGCCACAGCTATTCCAGAGTTGGCATCTGTCAACTACTCTGTCATGTCTTATTTGAAAGTCTTCTCTTTTCTCACCTAGGTGATTGAGGCCTCAGACATGGTTTTAGAGGTTTTAGATGCAAGAGATCCAATGGGCTGCCGGTGTCCTCAACTAGAGGAAGCTGTAACTTGCTCCGGAGGAGGCAAAAAGCTAGTGTTGGTTCTGAACAAAATTGGTAAGAGGCACAAGTTTTCTTGAAGTGTTGCTTGGTCACTGTGGTCCTGTGGAACATGAGCTATGAAGAAGATTAAAAGGAATCTGAGATTCCATTGAAGACATAAGATCCAACTCTGAGCTCGCTGCCCTGCTGAAGGGGTCACATTTCCTCCACCTTTTGTCCAGTTCACTCCACAGACAGTTGCATGCACATTAGCCCCTTTCTTTTGTGTTAACTTCTGAAGGCATTGGCCAGCTTCAGCCAAATTTGGAAGACATTAAAGATCTTACTATTTAACATTTTTGTGAGCATAGGTGAGTAGGCAGGTCACCATGCTGGTCCCCACTGAGGCAGTGGTGAGTTAAGGATCAGTAAATGAGTGCAATAGTTGGATTTGAAATTTGTCTTTGGGAAGCATTTTCTCTCTTCCATTGCTGTATGAAAGAGTCCACAGAAAAGGTGAAACCAGCTAAAAAGGCTGGAAATTCCTGGAGTTACCAGCAATAAAAAAGAGCAAAGGGAACTTTGTATTACACAGAGTAGCCTTTGCAGGGATGATGGGATAATCCTTCACAGAACATCACATTGTACCATACAAAGTCTTCTAGCAAGATCCCAGCATTAAAAACCTGATATAGGGGCCTAAGATGTAATTCTGATATGTTCTGCTTCAGGCAGAAAATACCAGTTTTTTTGCAACACTGGTTGCCTTTGGGGAACATACCCAGTACTTCGCTGGAGTTTTCAGCCAAACATTATTTGTCATAACACACTAAATGGACAAAATACAGCTTGGTTTCTGACTCATATTAGCTTTCCTCTACACAGTGACATTTAAGATTCAAAAGAGTGAAAGGACTGTGCTCTTTTTTTCCAGATTTAGTGCCAAAGGAGAACTTGGAGAAGTGGTTGAATTATTTGAAGAAGGAGTTTCCAACAGTTGCTTTTAAATCGGCAACGCTGATGAAAGACAAGACTCTGGTAAGAGCACTGCAGGCTGTCTCACAACAAAGCCATATGTGTTTGTAATCATACCTGTTGAAACACACTGAGAAATGGCAACTCTTGTTCTTTAAAATTCCTTTTCCCCTTCTTTGATTTTATATATCCTTGTTTGACTGGGATATGCCTTTGCACTTTGACTAAGGTTTGTGGTACAGTGGGGAAATTCTTGCTATTGAAATACGTATCATTATTTGTGCCCAGGATGCTGGACTAGAGAAAAAGCAATTCTTTTTTTCTTACTGTAAGGAGGAAGATGAGGAATAGGATGGTTGCACCAGTTACATCTGAATTGTTTGTAGGTGAAGTGGTGCAGGCTTCTGCATTCATCCTGATTGTGGCTATCAATAAAGATAGCACCAGACATTATTTCATGAGGAGTATAAAGGGGTTAGCTCCCTGGATCCTAGTCTCAACTCTTTGCAGATGCTTATTTGAGTCATGTGTGTTAGTACATAATGTTTCACATGTCTTAGCTCTGATAACAGCACAGTGAAACAGACCCTCCCACAAAATGGTGTGGAAACTGCAACACAGATTGCAGGGTTTGAAATCCTTCAAACAACTGAAGAAGTTGAGAGTGAATTTGCAGGTTTAATATTCTACCCTCTAAAAGTATATGGTTATTTTATCGTTGCACCACAAATCTGCAGTAAAGCCTGAACTGAAATCACAGGCCCTGTAAATTGGTTCACATTCCTTTTTCTCTTAGTAGTTGATGGCTACTTTTTTTACTTTAACTTAACTGATCAGCCAGTTTCTTACTAAGCTAATTCCTTCTGTTTAGAAGAACACAGTAACATAGAATCATAGAATAGTTAGGGTTAGAAAGGACCTTAAGATCATCTAGTTCCAGCCCCCCTGCTGTGGGCAGGGACACCACACACTAAACCATGTCACCCAAGACTCCAACCTGGCCTTGAACACTGCCAGAGATGGAGCATTTGCAACATCCTTGAGCAACCTGTTCCATAGCCTCACCACCCTCACAGTAAAGAACTTCTTCCTTATATCTAACCTGAACTTACCCTGTTTAAGTTTAAACCCATTACCCGTTGTCCTGTCGCTACAATCCCTAATGAAAAGTCCCACTCCAGCATCCCTGTAGGCCTCCTTCAGATACTGGAAGGCTGCTCTGATGTCTCCACACAGCTTCTCTTCTCTAGGCCAAACAGCCCCAACTTTCTCAGCCGATCTTCATCTAACAGAGATTATTACAGAAGATAAATAAATCTAAGCAATATGTATTTATCTTCCTCAGTAGCTCTTGACCATGAGGTTTTTTTATGCCTTTGAATCCTGCAGCAGGAGCAGTCCACAAAGAGACGTGCACGTGTTGATGTATCAAGAACCAGTGAATGTCTTGGAACCAAATGCCTTTTGAAACTTCTTCAAGAGTATGGCAAGACTCAAAACAAAGCCATTCAGATTGGGGTAGTAGGTAAGCGTTTGGAGAGACAGGAAGAGTTTCCTCCTCCCATAAAGCTTTGGTATCCTGTATTATAAATTGGGTAAAGCAACTAACACATAACATGCTAATAGGCTTTCTTGTTATTCCTCTTACTTTCATCCAAGACTCACTATTGTAGCACTTCAGTTGACAGTGATTTATGTTGCACTTAAATGCATGTAGTGTCTGTGATCTGTGGAAGGCACGTTGTGTGAGGCTTTAGCTGATATACCAGCTTACGGCAACAAGAAAAGCAGGTTACACACCATGCAGCTTTTGATGCTTTCCTCCTACCTGATATGATTTGTGATGTTATACTCGGTTATCAGTGTGAGAAATGAGGATACAGACTTCGTCTTACTTCTGTAGTGAAGACTTCAGATCCAACTCTGATCTCGCACTGAAGACGTACTTTACCAAAGACACCTGAAAGAAACAATTTCAATCAGTGTTACATAGGCTTAGTTTTCTTACTTAACTTACAAGGATTTATGGCTTTTTTTCAGGTTTCCCTAATGTGGGAAAGAGCAGCATAATCAATAGTCTTAAAGGAGTTCGTGCTTGCAATGTTGGCCTAACAAGAGGTGTTACCAAGTAAGCCGAGTCTGATAAAAGCTGTTCATTTCCTTCTTTGTTGTGTTCAGATTACCTTGAGTTTGTTTGTGTACAACTTCCATCCATTTGGGACAAAGTATGCCCCTGTGTGCAAGTTCAGATGCACATTTCCAGGATGGAAGATACTGATCTGTTTGATGCAAGCTGTCAACAGAGAGCACAGTGTATAAACTTGTTCTTTTTTGTTATGTTTACATTTCTGTTCTATGCAAAGCATATGATGAAAAAGCACTGAAACTGACTCTGTATGAAGTGGATTCAGTCCAACGCTGAGCTTTGTGTCTTGCATCCCTCCCCATTACCAGTCTTTTGCTAGTTGATTATCTGTTCACAGTGCATTTCTCTCTGAATAGGTCCATGCAAATTGTGCACATTGATAAACACACAAAGATGTTGGACAGTCCAAGTATAATTGCAGATCCTTCCAACAGTGCCCTGGCTCTGGCCTTGAGAAGTATCATAGACACTGAAGAATCAGACTCAGCAGATCTGCTTGAAGGAATAGATGCCATTCTAAGTCACTGCAATAAACAGCAGGTGAGCTCTTAGCTTTTTCCACAGCTCTCACTGCATTTGATTTCTCTCTAGGTTTCTTAGACCAGTAACAACAGTTTGTTTCAGTTCTACTAGTTCTGATAGCTTTTGCACTTCTTTCCTCTAAGCAGACAGAATGGCAACACAAAGTGTGATCTTTCATCCTTATGATGGAAGGCAGAAGCAGCATGCATTATCCTGTCAGCCAGAGGCTGTTTTCCCAGTAACTTGCCTGATTAAAGTAAAAAAACAACCCTGCTTTTAAGATGTCATTACAGTATCACAGAGTGAAAAATGAAGATATTCTGACTCTTTTGTATTACTACAGTGAAGACTTCAGATCCAACTCTGATTTCACTCGAATTTCAAGTAGATTAACCTAAGCCTAATTACCATTCAGTTCTGCAATAACTGTCACAAACCAGTGTGCTCTCTCTCTACACCCACTACTATGGGTGAATGGCAGATGAATTTGTTGCTAAAGTAGGCATTTTGCTTTGGAATGTTTATTCCCATGTGCAAGAGAAAAACGGCTTTTCACATACTTGTTCATCCTCATTGTAATCCGATTTTATTTGCTCTTTGTATTTCCTGAACCTTAGGAGAAAAATGGGTACCTCTTTCTGAATGCAGTGTTTTCTTCTGCTCTAGGTAATAATGCGCTATAGTATCCCAGATTTTGAGAACACTGAAGAGTTTTTAGCTTTACTGGCTAAGAAAAGGGGTATGCTGAAAAAGGGAGGTGTTCCTGACATAGAGAATATCACTAAAGTACTTCTTTGTGACTGGACAGGGTACGTATGCTATGAACTTTGCTTTATGCTGCTCTGTGTTTTCACTTTGTTAATCCAGCACAGCAGAGGCTACATTTTACTTTGGTAAAGAGAGATGGATTGTCCAACAGATACAGAGAACACCATCCACGGATCATTTTCTATATTAGTTTAAGGATGCATGGAAGGAGTCAAATCATGTTGCACATTACTCCATAGCCAGTTTGCTGACTTCTGCTATAAACTGAGTCCATGTAGTCCTCTTCCACACGATGAGGATGTGGCAGATTTTCTGTAGGAATTCATAGTGGTTCCTGTATTCTAAGAGTGGGAATAAATGTAACTCAGAATCAATAATTGTGACTATTTCCTTTGCTCAAATGATTCAGCTGCTTTTACAGCTCATGATTTTACAGGCAGATGATTTGTGGTGACAAAGCATGCCATTTGTTTCCTTTCAGGAGTGGGCTATCCAATTAATCTGTTATTGACAACTTCAGAGCCAAAATTAAATAGCTATTTAACTGCTGTTAAATGGATAATAATAAACGAGTAGTTAGGTTGAGAAATTTGAGAGGTTTGTGCTCTGGGTTTTATTTTTAAATACAGTGATGTAGCTATGTTATCTTTGGTTGGTTTTTAATGCTGGTATTTTATTTTCCCAGAGCTAAAATAAGCTACTACTCACAACCTCCAGAATCTCAGACACTGCCACAGTATCTTACAGAAGACAAAATAGCTGAAATGCAAGAGTGCTTTAATTTAAAGAACCTAGAAGAAGAAAACAACACCACTGTTCAAGGTAGGACTGTTACTGTAATGCACTACTACCATTAAAACTGGGCAATAGTCATTTAAATGGAAGATTTTGAAGGGAAGTCTTCCTGGGGTTTATATGATAGGTTTGCCAATATGCAGTGAATATGAACCTTCTAAGAAAGAAATCAATTCTGATGCCACAGAACAGTGCATCTGTGTGCTGCCTTAACACAAGTTACCCCTGCTAGTTCTTAGTTTCTACTCAGCTGACCTAACCCTAAATGGAAAACAGGGGTAAAGACTGCTGTGGAGCACATAAACCCTGGCTAATTTGACCAACAAAATACATCTTACTCAGTACAATCTGTGCTCCACTCCAAGTCTTTCAGCTCCTAGCAGTCTTCCATAGGTGCCTCAGGGAACACTATTCTCAGAGAATTGTCCTTTGTTCTACCTGCCTATGTGGGAGTGGCATCTTGTGGAAAAGAGAGGGCAGGACTGGTTTTTAATAGCCCTGACTGTCGTGGTTTAAGCCCAGCCGGCAACTTGGAACCACGCAGCCGCTCGCTCACTCCCCCCCCTTTTTCCTTCCTCCCCCCGCTCCCGGAGGGATGGGGAGGAGAATCGAAGGAATGTAACTCCCACGAGTTGAGATAACAGCTCTCCAGTAACTAAGGTATAATACAAACCACTACTGCTACCAATAATAATGATAAGAGGAATAACAAGGGAAAAGGACACAACCGCTCACCACCCGCCGACCGATACCCAGCCTGACCCGAGCAGCGATCTGGGCCTTCCGGGTAACTCTCCCCAGTTTATATACTGGGCATGACGTGCTGTGGTATGGAATACCCCTTTGGCCAGTTTGAGTCAGGTGTCCTGTCTCTGCTTCCTCCTGGCTTCCCCTCCTCCCTGGCAAAGCATGAGAGTGAGAAAGTCCTTGGTCAGAGTAAACATTACTGAGCAACAACTAAAAACATCGGTGTTATCAGCATTGTTCCCAGACTGAAAGTCAAAAACACAGCACTGCACCAGCTACTAAGAAGGAGAAAAAATGACTGCTGCAGCTGAACTCAGGACACTGACGTACAATGGCTGTCCTCTCAGGAGCAGGGCATTACTTCTGGTACCATCTATCAGTGACTTAATAGACCCTTCATGGTTTTTTTTTGTCTTAGCTTTAAAATGTCCAAGTCCAGCAAACAGCATCATTTTCCAGTCAGCTGGTATGGCAAATGGGACAATAGTGATAGAAGAAGCATCAGAGTGGGAAATCTTGGAAACGAGCAAGGAGGAGGAAAAGGAAGAGGAAGAAGAGGAGGATTTCACAGAAAGTGATGATGATCCAGACAATTTGGAAGAAGAAATGGATGTCGAAGAGGTAAATCAGGGTTTCATTAGGCTGCTTCTACCTGTTTAGATCCTGACACCAAGTACCCAGTCAGTATCCTACTGTAAACTGAGACGGTGAAGGCACTGTGGAACCACCAGGAAAAATCCTGGAGATAAGGGTTGGGTTTTTGCTTAATTAAAGAATAAACATTATTCTAACTCAGTTCTAGGGCAGTGTGTTCCTGACCAACTACAGAAGGGGACATCCACATGATCAGCAATCTCTGTTAGGTTTTATTTGCATGGGAGACTCCATTAGTGATGTCTGAATAAACACATTTATCTGACCTCTGTCTTGCAGAAAAGCAAAGTTCAGGTCACCAGGAAAACAAAGCTTGGAAAACAAACAAGTCCTACAAATTCAGAAAAGCAAATAGCAGGTCTGTATTAAAAACCCTGGCTTGAGGTATAGCCTCTTGTACTCTAGAACTTGCATTGATTTCGCTAACACGTGATTTTCATTTCTCAGAAAGCGAACATTCCAGTTCACTGTTGCTCAACTTGGATAAGACAGCAGGTGAAGATGATGCCTACGATTTTAATACAGACTATGTGTAATGAATTATGTATGAAGACATTGTTTGGAGACTCATTACTGGCTTTCAGAACAGTCATGAAGAATTCTGTGGTGGCAGAAGTCAGAGGAATGCGGCATAGTAGAGCTGCTGCAAAGATTCACAACTATTGCTGTGACAAATAATGTATATAATAGTGTATCTCCCTTGATGATTCCAGATTTTACAGAAGGCGAGGAAACTGACTGTATGCACCTTCATTTCCTGTATTAAAGCCTATTTTAAAAATTCCTATTAGACTGAGTTAGTCTGTTCATTTTGCCTTATAAAAAGACATTTCAAAAAGAGAAACCCTTTGTCTTTTTCTTTGAAAAACAATGTTAAACATTTAATTCTAGTCATGTTGAAGGAATTAAATTTCAGTATAAGTTTTCATCCTCCCTTCATAAGATTTGTTTTTCCAAAAGGACTACAGAGACTGTACTCCTAGAACATGACATGTCACTTTTCAGTATGCTTTTGCAAAGCTTGTAGGACTTTCGTATGTAGAGGTCTGCTAGAAAATGCTACTTATTTCAGCTAGACAAAGGTGTTTTATCTAAGCACTGCTTTATATACTGAGAACCTTCATTGGGAAAGGTAACAGATTAGTAATTGGCAATTACTAGTGTAGTATAGATTAGCATATTAGTATAGTATAGTACATATTGGTATATTAGTAATCTGTCTTTACTGGGGAACAAGTTCTTGCAGTGCTCTTTAACAAAGACATATTTCCTGATCATCTCTTAGACATGGCAACAACTGATAACTAAAGCAAAACATTGCCCTGTAGCAGTAACAATCTATAGCAAGAGAACTACCAAGAGGCCCTGCAGAGTCGCTCAGTGAATTAAGTATTTAGAATAAACGCCTGACACCAAGCACCTTCCTCCTATGCATCTCTTTTCCTCCTACTAAAGGACTGGTTTCTGTGTTCTTCAATAGATAGTTATATTTTCTCTAAATGTATGTTGAGGCACAGTCCTACTGGGCAGCTTAAAAAAGCACCAAGTGCAAACACAGACACATGCAGTTTATTTAAGCCTGCTAAAACAGCCTGGCCATCAGCATTATATTGATGTCAGCTTATCTAGTATAATCTTTCAAAGTTTATTAACTGATCTTTTTAAACCACTACAAGACAAGAATGGTTCTTCATCAAAACCCAGGAAAAGAAATGATCGGTTACAAACCACAGACAGAACTATAGGCAGTGACTGCAATGAGTCAAGCAGTTGGAAATGCTTTTAAATTATAGAGCAGTATTAAAACCATATTCATACACCTGAATGAGCCCTTTATGTCTCTGCTACCCTTTGTCCTAGACCATGCAATACTCAGCCCATCACTGCTTTAACACAAAGACTGGTCTAAACATCTTATACTGAGGACTCTTCACAAGAAGTATTAACTGAATACAGGTAACAAGTTCAAACCCATGTTAAATGGAACAGTTGGCACAATAGCTGCCAGGATATATCAGCTAATAATAACAACCACTAATCAAACTTTATAACCATTAAAAAACCAACTTACCTGTGGAAAAGGTGGCAGGCAGCTGACTGCAAAAGGGCACAGGAATCCTGCTTGATGAGTTTAAAGGGTCAGACTGGGAAAGGCATGGTGAGAAAAACTTCTATAGCAGAGTCATACAATGCATAACCATGTTTCATACAGCCTGATCCCCACAATAAATGCTTGGCACAATTTAGAATGAGATTGCTTTTGCAAAGATGAGATAATTTTAGTCTCAAACACTTCTACTGCATTTAAGTACAAAGGAAACGTGCTTCATGGATCAAAACTAGAATCAGATTGCCATTACCTGAGGTTTGAGTCCACATGTTAAAATTAGCTTTTATTTTTGAACAAAGTTTTCTCCACCACTTTACAAAAACTGGTTTAGTGTTCACTGACAGTTAAACCCACTTTGCATAGTGAAATAATACTTGAAAAATTAGTATTTCAAAAAATAAATCTGATTCTGCAGAATTCTGCAAGAAAGACACAGAAATGGTTGGAAGAAGATTTCATGCAAGAAAGGGTTGTTGAGGAAACTATTTCACAGGATAAGAAAACAAAAAACCCAGAACAAAACCCAAGCAGCTCTTAATTACAGTACATTGCTGTGCAAGATTTGCATGGTGCAAGCACCAACTGAAGACATATCTTGTTCTTAGAAATGTTTCTTTCTGTAGCTTCTCCTCTAGAAGACTTGTAGTAAAGAGCAGCAGAATGCACAGCAGACAGAAATGAACTAATAAAAGTGCTAGTTCATGGAGATTTTCCCTTGCTTTCTATAGCGCTGATGGTGTAGCATCTTCTGTCACACAAGTGAGTCTCCTTTGGACCTGTGCATTTCAGAACTGCACCTGAATTAGTGTCTCACCTCGTGCTCAGAAGGCAAAAGGACTGCTCTGAAATACAAGTTGGCTGAACAAAAAAAAAAAAAGTTCTGCTTCGCTCCAGAAGTTTCCTGAGAAAATGCCATCAGTTATTAAAATTGACTCTACTTTGCTTCATAGGCTTCTGAATGTCTGCGGATTAGGCTGAACTTGCCTGTAGGGTCAGGGACATACCACTTCTCCCAGACTTCAGCATATGAAGCTGTTCTTCCCCATGGCTTGAAATGTCCATTCCAATGGAGCAACTTGGCAGCTTTCACAAACTGAGGAGAGTACCTTTTTCCAGCACTAGACCCTTTTATCGAAAAAGAAGCATTAGTGCCTAAAATAAAGGCAGCAGAAACACCAACATGCAGTATTTCAACATCAAAACAAAGAATTTTAACAAAGGAAATCTTGTCATTTATGGAGAAAGGGGGTGATGTGCGAGGCATAAATCAGATCAAAGTGAAAAACAATCAGGTGCAACTGAATGCCACTTTGACCTGTCTCAGTATCTATTTTAATACACTGCCTTGACCACAAAGTTCTTTAAAACCCCCTTAATACCCAGATGTATTTGGCAGCCTGTGTATTGTTCACTGGAAACAAAACCTAAGAAAGCTTCCCCAGCACTGGGCTTTGACCAGTAGCAGCATGGATAGAAATATCTGTTCCTCTCAACAGTCTTGGAAGACCACCTAGGATCACTTCAGATACAATATGTATGTGACAAAATAAAAGGAAAATGAGAAGCAATTTGAAAGTAAGTCAATTCAAGAACTATCCCCCTAGCAGTTCAAAAAAAGAACATGAGGGAGCAGGCCAACAAGCACCAAAATGCTACTGCAAAACAGTGTTTCTTAAAGAACAAGGTGTAAAATAAAGAGGGGCAAAGAGCCATTTGCTGCATCATAAACTAGGTGTCCAGCTACAGACCTGGAAAAACACACCAGGGGAGCAGTATCAAAAGAGTTTCATACATACCGAGATGCCGGACATTCCACATGGGGTCAATACTAGAATGTTGCTTGTAAAATACAATTAGCAATGGAGGTGTTGTGATGCTGCCAGCCAGAGTCCTACTGTAAAGCTGCTCTCTAGAAAAGAAGAGGAGAAGTTGGGAAAGGTTGCTTGCGTGGCCCCGAATCAGTTGATTTTTCCCTTGCAGCTGTGTGGCAGGTATCCACAGCTACATACAGGTACATATGAGTCACCATATCACAATCCCTGATGTGCTGTAGCCCCCAGGTTGAGGGTACTTACACTACGTTCAGTGCCATCCACTTCTCCAGTTGCTTTGTGATGTTCTGTAATTTCCATTCTGTCAAATTGGCAACAATAACTCCTGGATTGAAAGAGCAGGTGTTGGCTTTCATAGCAAGCTTTCGGATGGTTTCTTTTTTGTAATCTAGAAACCCAATGTAATTATACTGGGGGGAGGGAAAAGAGAGCAGAAATTATCTTAGAATATGGTCAAATTACTATTTAAAGAAAAATTTTGCACAGCTCCCGACAGATAAGTGTAAGTTGATGTAGTTAAAGCAAATAGTCCTTTCTTTAAAATGAAAGAAAGCTTATGAGATCTAACTTTAAAAAAATATGATTTTATAAGCTATATATTTTAAGGAATGCTGCATGGTCTTAATAATACCATATTATTAATATGGTACCACTCCCAGGAAAAGTTCTTTTATACACTCACAAATGAAAAATTCTCCCTCTTATGTTCTAAGATCTGCTGTTCCACACTGGGAATTGTCTTCATTGTAAAGCATAGCAAAAATGTGAAGTGCTTTTACTGTGCCTAAACAGAAAGCACAGGTGTCATTTGTAATCAGAGTAAATTGATTTGTGTAGGAATCTCTTAGTTCACTGCATTTGGAAGTCACCCTGCAAGAACATTAAAACCAAGTGCCTGTTTCCAAAGCCTAGCCTTTATAGTATTGCTATCACTGAATCAGAATAAAACAAACCTGATTGCCTGCCCCACGGACAGCAACTTTATTAGTGATTGAGTCACAATCATCTGAAAATGCAGCTGCATGTCCAAGTTTCAATGGAGTGTTGTAAAGTTCAAGAATATCATCTGGAAAATGGAAGCAAACACAGAAAAATTAAAAGCAATCCTGACTAAGTGCTGAGTGATTTTTTGTTCAGTCCATTGCTACAGCAGATAAAACCACCCAGTTTAATCCACCTCACTCATATTTACAAAGCTTTTACATCTTTGCTCAAAATAGCAGTTTCTGTTACTGTAACAGATGGCATACTGACCTCAGCATAAGGCCAGTGGCAAAAGGCTACGAAAAAGTCCCATACCTTGTACAATTACATCATCATCCACATAGATAGCCTTCTCTGCATGAGGTACCAAACTGGGCAAGTAGAATCTGGCAAAGGTTAACTGTGAAAACATGAAAGCAATAGAAGGGAAGAATTAAATGACAAATTGTCAAAATTAATGTGAAATTGACTGATACCTCTGGCACTTATCTATGGTAATAATGTCCAAGACAACTTCTATGAAGGACGTAAAACAGGCAGCAATATCCTAGTTGTTCTTGAAAGTAAACAGGTTCCATCAATTCGTGGTTTCTTATGAATTTGTGCATTGATAAACTAACTTTAAAAATAGTCTATATTAGAATTTCTTATTTCTCCACATGTATCTGTAGTATCTCTGAAATGGTAGCATGCTTGACATGCAAGCTGCTGTGTTTCACTGTAGGCAGCAGCAAAAAATGATGAGGCATGCACAGGAAGATTTCAAATCCATATGTCACTATCTGGAAATTTATTCTTACTGAAATGTAGGAATTTCATTATAAAAGATTGCTTCTATGGTAAGAGATTCAGTTTTGATCTCTAGTTGAGTAACTAATAATTGCAAAAAGTAATCAACATCATCCTCACTGGTTTTAAGGTGTCTGTCTTTTGAGGATCCACTTCTACTTTCCCTTCTAAGACACGAGGGTCAAAATCCAAAATGCGGTATTTCAGATTTTTCAGAGCACTGTTACTTAGCCACAGCCTGCAAACAGGAGAAAGGCACAGATCTTGTTAAACGAGACAAAGATCAAATGAAAAACAAGAGATCTGATTTGACAGCGACACTGATCTTGATCTGGCCACTCACTTCCCTACCCAACAAACATACATATAGAATGTAGCGTAGGGCTGATGTCAGTGGTGTCCTCTGAGAATGCAGGGGCATGTACACTACCAGCATACTGCACAGTTGCAACATGGGAAGGGTATGAGGTTGCTTCTTATTTTATTAGAAAGATATGACCCTGTTATCACAGGTCTTTCACAAAAAAACATTGGTGTGAACAGACATGGGTAAAAACAAAAGGATCAAAGAACAATCTAGAAAAATGAAGAAACTTCACTGAAGCATTTGAATTGCTTAGATGAAACATAGAAATTTTACAACCTCTCCAAGAACAAACTCCAACCTCACCGGTTGGGTATAACCCCACCAGAAAAGATAGCTCTTTTCCTTCTCTGAAACATTACCAGAAGGAAGGACCGTAGGACTCCCCATAGCAGCCTTGTGAACAAGCTGCAATAAGCAGCAGCAGACAGGACTGCAACTCAGAGGAGTGCAGTTCCAGGGAAAGTCAGCTCTTCCTCTTCACAGAGACACGTGTGTTACAGTATTGTGGGAATCTAATGAAAAGATCATTACCTCAAGTGATCCACTGTATCATTCAAAGTAACAATATGGAAAACCACGTTGGATCTTGTGTGATGGTAAATACTGTTCATGGCTGCAATTGCACCCCCAAGCCTCTCATCTGATGCTGCAATGACCACAGAAATCTCCTTATCATTCCTTTCATCTGTCAGCCTCTGGGGAACTGCAGGTATGAAATCTATAGGCTGAAGTCCTAATGGATTTGAATCTGTGGAGTACAAATGGTATCACATATTTGTTCTACACAAATGAAACACATTATTACCACACTAAAATTTTCAACACCTTCTACTGTGCCAGCACTTGGATAGCTCAGCTGAGGTGTGAGTTACAGTGTGCCAGTATCAAACACTTAAAATATAGCACCTGTTCTTGAGAATTGAGATATAATGAACAGGAAAACTTACACTTACATACAAACTACATGCATTTAACCATACATATTCATGCATGGCACAACAATGTATTAAAATGAGGCTTAAACTACAGCAGGCTGCACTTACCTTTGGACCCCTAGTCATGCCTATAATCTGACTTCCCCTCCCATTTACACAATCCACATTCTAGTCTTCTCCACATCACCCTTCCCTCTTTTTCCTACACTTTCTTTTCTTCTTAGGTAGGATTCAGAGAAGAGCACAGAAATTCTAAATTAAAGTCACTGTTGCAAGTTTTTTTTCCACTGAAGATCAAGACATGCAGTACAGCTCCCATGTTTATTCAGGGATCACAGATCACACTATATTTTTGAAGCTGAAACCTCAAGAACTTATACTCATAGTGTACAGACAGGAAAATGGGAGATCAGCATTGAAGTTTATTACTAGACAACATCACCTGTAAAAACTGACAAGTTGCCTATACCCACAGTTTTTATAAGAAATGATCTAGACTATTACATATTAGATAATTTGGAGTAATTTGAGAAACACAGAGAACAGGGACTTGGCAGTTCGTGGGCAGTAGTCTGCTGTTCACAGAGCTGGGCTTCTGTTTCCGTTTGCAATTTCCTGATGACAGAACTCAACAGCTTTGACTTCAACCAATTGCTAGTTAAGGTCTGTCAGTCTCCAATTCAACTGCTGTTGGGAAGCACGCATGCAACTGCTACCCAGATACCACAACTCCCAGGAGTGGTAAACTGGGGCTATGGAGAGGCTCTGTGGGGCCACATGCAGTTCCTAAAAGTGGACTCGTGAAAATGAAAAGGCTTTGCTAAATAAACTGAATCATATCTTAGTGACTTCTAAAGCCAGAAGTAACCTTTACTGCTCTCTCTTCTGGCTTCCTGACCAAGAAAAGTCACAGGACAGCAAGAACAGACAAGCCCACCAAGCTGCAGTTTCTTGGGTATGAGAACAGGGATCTACTCAAAAAATAGTACAAAAATTGTCTTGTTATGCAAACAATTGATCACTACCATACACATTATTTCGGCAATGTGGTGGTTTCTGTCTGGCCAGAGTGCATTTTTCCACCAATCTTTAAAAAAAAAAAAAAAAAAAAAAAAAATACTTATTTTAAAACTAAAATAAAACCCAACATACCTGTCAATTCCCGTTTCAAGAAGTCACTGAGGCCTAGGAAGTTATGATGAAGAACTAGCAAAAATATGACAACAGCCACTATAAGGATGGAAATGTTCACTGAAAATTTAGAAGAAAAAAGTTTATCAATATAACCAGAGAAAGACTGGGAAACTTGGGGAAGGACAAAAGAGAGCGTTACAAACTTAGACACACACATATACACATACCTTTCCTTAATGACATTTTCCTCTTGTTATTTTATTTATTGGCATAAGGTTCCAGCAAACCTGAAAGAGAAAAAACACAGCAGTCACACTTTGCTTCCAGTGCATGCCTACACGAGGCATAGCACACTGTCGCCAGGAGTGCCAAAAGAGTTCCAAATGCAGTGAATGTCCCCTCCTTTTAAAATAGAAAAACTGTATGTCACATTTTAATAACAGAGTGTGGTGTCTCAGTAAGCGCATATGACATATCTACAACGATGTATCTAAAGAAGAACTCTGAGATAGAAAGGCGGACATACAGATCTTGCCACTTACTTCACTGACAGAAAAAAACCCAAACTCCTTCTGCCAGTCAAAACTGATCTGAAAAGAATCTGGAATATTACATATGGTTTCTTCACTGTTGAACCAATTCATTTAACTGTCTGAACTAGAAGCACCCCAGCAATAAAGCAAATGATGATACATTTCTTTCCACACCTAACTAAGTGCAAGATTTTGGCAGGACAGAGTGTTTTTTTAAGATTTTAACAATAGCATTATACACTCTCATTCTGTACAGAAAATATAACAATACCAGCTGAAATATCGTCACACAAAAGTGGGAGAGAAAATATTACCGTCGTGTTAAAGCAGTAAAAACACAATGCAGCGATGCAATTTTGGCATGCAAATCAAGCACACTTAGTCAAAATTAATTAACGTTAATTAACGGTAAATGCGACTGTGAAATCAGAACGAGAACTACACATCCTGGAGCGTGAAGCAGCTCTCAAGTGACACACACAAAGCACTCGCACCGTACCAGCATGCAGACTTTAAGCAGCAGCGACAGTTCTGTATTAAAACCCTTGCAAAGCCTCCACATTAAATACCGCGAACTGCGCGGTGACTACTACGTGTGTCAGACATAACCGTTGTCTTCCCGCTGTCGCCTT
>NW_009928205.1:0-44516 GCF_000696875.1 Nestor notabilis | reverse complement strand
GCTCCTCAGGGGGAAGGTGCCGGTACCCCCCACCAGTCCCCTTCCCCACGCTCCTTCTCGGTCCCCGTGAGCCTTCTTCGGGTTCGCCTCTCTGCGGTCACAGGGCTCGGGGCTGTGGGTAAAGTCCTAAATCCGATCTGTTAAGCCAACATCGGAGCAGGGCCTGTAGTGTGGACGTGGGGGTGTATGCATGCTGATGCTTCTAGTGTCAGGGCGGTAAGTGCCGTTTGGTGGCTACAGACCTTTCTGGACTCGATTAAATGCCTTCGGCTGCGGTACTAATCTGGCCTGGGGATGCAGGTGGCAAAGTTATCTTAGAGAAACCAGGCTCCAGTAAGAAGCATTCCTTTAACTTGGTTATGTCTGTATAGTCCCTTGGAACAGCATATTTCATAATGCAACTGTTGCAGTGCTGTGAAAAAGGTGGAGCCTCTTCCATGCAGGTAGGAAGGATTCAATTCTACCATCCAAGGGACCTACAGGAAATTCTAGCCCTGGTTTTGAAGAAGGAGGTGAAGCAGTACCCAGCCTCATGCAGTGCACTAAGTGATAGGTGCTTTTCCAAGTTTGGAGCTTTCTGGGGCAGACTTTTTGCAGCTCTGCAGTGAGACTTGAGCAATTCAATACCCCTCTAAGTTTTAAGAATATTTAACTGTGTTTAAGGCAATACTTAAAGTAGTCCCTGACTCAGAAAGTAGTTCAGATTTGTTTGTGTTGGACAGAACATTAGCCTTCTTGTAATGTGTTGCGTTTTGTGGCTATGCTGTGAAGCTAGAGCCTCCCATTGCTGTAAGGACTGCTTGTGTGCTGGTTTCTCTGAAGAGCCCCAGATGAATCATTCCTAAGCTCTTACTGCATGGGAGGATGGTGGCTTTCCTAGGGAAACCAGGCTTTGGTGAGAAGCATTCCTTTAACTTGGTTATGTCTACATAGTTCACTGTTCATGACTATTGAAGAGAATGCTCGAGCTGTCTGGTAGTTTGGGGTTGTTCTAATTGGTGTTTAAAACTAACTATCCCAATTTAAACCTGATGGATGCTGTAAATTAAATGGAAGCCTTCTCCAGGGAGTGAAAGGATTTTTGGATGTCAGACATTAGTGACCTGTGTAAGTACAACCCTGCTTGGAAGAGAATATGTTCTGTGATTCTCTTGTAGATTTGGGGTGGTAAGATGTGCTTATACTGCAGTATGTTGTGTGGGACAACCTGCAGATTGAAAGTGTTTGTTTCAATTGTGTGGAGTAGTCAGCTGTTCAGGAAATCCCAAGACAAACAGTCAAATGTTTTAACTATCATACTTGTCTTGTGACTTCCATGTAGAAGTGGAAGAAAGGCTTAAAGGGTCTGGCATAAAGCTGACAGGACAAAATACTGAATCACAGCAGCTGGTGCTGCTGAACAAACATGTTCAGTGTGTTACACAGACACTGGAGTTTCTCTCATAGTCTAGGCACTTGGATTTCAGAGGCTGTATTTGCAAAGCTCATTTTCCTGGCTTAGAGGAGGTGCTGTGTCTGTAGTTCTAACTTGAGAACTAAGTTTAGGCTCACTGGTTGAGTGGATGGTATGTCTTTTTAATATGGACTTTCAACTGGTAAGGAAGACAGAAAATCCAAGACCTCTCCCCTCCTAAATTTTCTAATGTGAACTTCAGTTGAAACTAAAACAAAACAAGGAAGTGGTAGCACTGAACTAGTCACTGACCACTGCTTCATGAGCTGCTGGGGCTGGTTTCTGTTCCTGTGTCTTCACTCTGACCTCCTTTGGTAAGGCTGAGTGGAAGGTTGGGACTTTAAAGCTGAAAAAAAAGACAGTTCCTAAGTTGTTTGCTTTTAACCTCCTTTGTAGAGTGTAAAGTGTGGTGCTTTCTTGGATCTAGCTACTAGGATTCAAGCCTATGGCACACTATTAGTTGAACTCTTAAAATGAAATCTATTCTTTGAAGTTGAATTTTACTTGAGTAACATTTGGCCTGTAATTCTTCTGTAAGTGAAGTATATTACTTGATTGATGTCGTGTAGATTGATGTAGACAAGATTGCTCAGTTTAAACTCCACAGGTTTTTTCTTCTGGGAAGGGAGAGACAGAAAACAGTGGGTTTGGAGTCAAATATGCTCTTGTGTAGCCACTTCAGTGTGACAGGGAGTGGCCTCAAGCTTATATTAGCACATCTTGGTGTATGGCCTTAGCAGTTGAAAGATGAAAGTCTTCTGTGGCTGCTTAGTTACTGACTTTTACTTCTTAAACCTGTGAAGACTAAACTATTTTTCTGTTACAGAATCTTCAGCAACACCGTTCTAGTCAGAAAATGTCTGCTCTTGAAACCCTCTTTCAATACATTGATGAACACCAGGACCTCTATATTCAGGTAAGCTTTTTTTCTCTGAATTTTGCCCTGCAGCACCAGACAGGTGTGGGATATTAAATGCTAGCTGGTCAGCTTCATGCTACACCTATGTAATATGCCTGATAACAAGGTAATGCCAAGTAATTGAGGAGAGGGGGAGCAGACAGCAAGTGTGACTGATTTGAGTCAAGCCAGAAAACCTTTTTTTATTAAATTGAAGCATAGTTCTGTTCAAAGACCTAAATCTCCATGGCAGATTGATTGGAAAATGTTCTATTACTGTATAGTACAGGCACTGACTTATATAGAGGTACAAGAAGCTTGATGCTGGTTACTGAATGTCAAACTAGGTTTATACTGTCTTTCCCATTTTGAGATGTGAAAGATAGAAACAAGGCTGGAATAAAGTTTTCTCCTATGAAACTGTTCAACTGGGAGAGAGAGATTACCTTCTGTATTTTGCTGTTTAACCTGCTATTTAATTGCACTTTGTATTGCAATCCATTTCACTTGTGATGGAACCAGTGGCATAGCGTTGTAAACCCTCAGGCAAGAACTATGTCAAGTGTTCAAGCTGACTTCTGCCAGTTGCTCTCACTGACCTTGCCTGGGGAGAAGGAAGCTAAGGTGACCTTTCTGAGAAGCCTGAAAGACATTAGCTGGTTCTGGATACTTAATGGCAACCAGCAGGGCATGTTATGCACAAGCTGTCATACTTTTAAACTTACCTTATGTATCTGTAGACTCTATGCTACACTGCAAGGGCAGCTGTGGGAAAGTGAGGTCTTGGAGAGCTTTCGAGTGGAGTATTAATGGTTAGAGTACTCCTTTGATCAGAGGACAGAACTGGTTTGTCTCATGTTTAAGGTCAATACATAAAACGGTATTAGTTGGATTGAAAGGTATTGCATTTGTATAGAACTTCCACTGCCATAATTCATGTGTAACTAGCTTCAGCTTTTCTATCTTTTTGTAGAGGCTGGCTCAATGGGTGGCGATCCAGAGCGTGTCAGCATGGCCGGAGAAGAGGGGTGAAATCAAGCGTATGATGGAGGTTGCCGCAAAGGACATTGAGCGTCTGGGAGGCACAACCCAACTTATGGATATTGGGAAACAAAAGGTATGTGAGCATCTTAATGTCAGTTTAGTAGAAAAAGTCTCTTTAGAAAACAAGGTGGTTTGCACTAGGGAGTGCTGGCTTCCTATAATCTCACTAAGAAAGGTACTTAGAATCTATAAAGTATCATTTAAAATGCCATTTATGCTATCTTCTTTCTAGTGGTAGCTTTAACAATCTTATGTCCCTTCAGATAAGGGGAACCCCAAGCTACATAGTGTGTAGTGGGCATCCAATAAGTGTACAGCATTATTCTGTGCAGATCTCATGGAAATGTTATCCTATTTTATTTATTAAAATTAATTCCACTGCCAAACAAAAGGGATATTCACATGAGAATTTCTTCCTGCACTTTTATCTAAGGACAAGGGCATGCAGGTTGTGTAATCACCAGAGCCAAGTGGGAGCTGCCTGCAAGCTACTGTCAACTGGCAAAGTTTATACTGCAGCTCAAGGATATGCACAGTGCAAAGCAGGCAGGCAAAGCTGTGTGTGCAACTTAGCACAACACAGGCTTGGGTGTATTCAGGCTAATTAAGTGCCCACTTGGGAGGGAATCTGTAGGATAATTCTAGCTCTACTACTATCTACAGCTGAAAATCCCATCAAAAGTATTTAATTCAGGCAAACTTTTTCCTCTAATCAGTCTAATTTCTGGGGGGCAAGAACTGATTTTTAGTTTATTACAAGCAATGTTTCTATTTAGGCTCTTGCAGCTGGATTCAAGTTAACTTCAGTATTTAGTTTTATATTAAGTATAGACAAAACTAGTCAGTGTATTATATATGTTGCTGCTCTATCAACATAGGACAATGTAAAGTAACTGGTGAACTTGTCTGATCTAACTTAGTTTACTGCTACACAACACTTTGTACTGTTGACTGATTAAGTGTAAATTCTTGCAGTAATGCTTTAATCAGAGCTGCAACTGGCCAAGTACTAAGCAACCTGTTGATCTAAAAAAAAACACTTCCAAAACCAGAGCTTGCAGCCCGTGTGAGTAGAAAGTCAAAGCTCATCTTGATCTGCTGCACAGTGCTGAAGAGTATGTGTTCACTGGGAGGGAAATACATGCTGACTGAGTAGCATATCATAATTGCTTATGGGGTATTCCAAAGGACTAAGCCAAGTCCAGCTCTTGAACAAAGTTCATCAGATACTACCCTGCCCTTAGCTTAACAGTGTAGGGTTGTACAGAGCAATACAGCTGATGTGCTGACCTTACTTGGGTGTAGGCATGCGTTATGCTCAGTGATACCACTGTCAGGAAATCTTTGTCTATTGCTGTCCTGTGAGCAGGATAAAAGTGCAGTGGCAAGCAATGCAGAATGCAATATTGAATGGAGTTTATCACTTATGCTTAGGTCAGCATTAGATATGGCAGTTTGGCATGCAGACAGCTTGCTCTGCTAAAATCAGATGTAGGATTGTTAGTTAAAGCTGATGGTTCTGAGTGCCTTGGAGCATTTTGACTATTACTGGAATTTGTCAGGAAACTTACACTGCTTCTGGCAATCGGTTTAGCTTAGTTTTGTTTAGCTGTCTATGCCCCTTATCTCATAACCTCCATAATGTTAAAGTAATTCATCTGATAAAAATGTGCTGTTCTGGTGTTCCATGTTTGAATAAAACTTCTTGCCTCCTATTTCTAGCTGCCAGATGGATCAGAGATCCCCCTTCCACCAGTTGTTTTGGGAACACTCGGCTCAGATCCAAGTAAAAAGACCGTGTGTGTATATGGTCACCTGGATGTTCAACCAGCATTACTAGAGGATGGCTGGGATAGTGAGCCCTTCACACTGGTAGAAAGAGAAGGTAAGAGCACTGGACTTCAACAACTGATGAGCAGTTCTTTAACAAGTAGGTGTTTCTCAACTGTTCTAAGGTTGTACCCTTGATTGAAAGGGGGAAGGAGAGTAAGAACAGGCATGGGTGCTTATTTTGTACTCTTGAGAAAATATGCAGGATGGGAAATGGTAAACAGAGTTGCAAAATTTTCCATCTCTGATCGGCTGTACTTGCATGTAATCTTCCTTGTAGCTGCAGCAAAGTCTTAGCTGCTGTCCTCTATTGTAACAATTTGTTGCCAGAAAACTTTCTAGAACTAGTTTCTTGTGCTGTTCACAGCTTGCAGCCTGTGGGGACTTTGAACCACTACAGCGGACAAACACTCAACACAGCTGCTTTATGCCTGGAAATGGGAGTGCAGGAGTGATATGGCAGCCTCCCTGGGTTGCCTTGTGTTTGCATTCAGTGCTACAATGAGTACTGCAGACTGTGTCCAGAGCTAATGGCCAGACAAGTGTCCCCCTCCCATAAATAGGGATGAAGAAATCATACAGTAACTCCTGTTGAAATAACACATTGCCAGTACACAAGAGGAGATTAAAGCTTCCTTTTCTATTTAAAGTTGTTGCTACTCAGACTCTTCCTTGTTTCATTTGCTCAGTGTTGAGTGTTAAAGGGCATATGAATAGATGGACATTAACCATTCTTGTTGCATAAGTGTTAATCATTGCCAAGAGAAGCATCTGTGGTAACTAGTATTTCTACTTGGGATCAGACAGTAGAGTCCATGTTGCTAAGTCAGATTCTCATGTGATAGCAAGAGCTAGACTTGCTTCAGGCTGTGGTTTATCTCCATGCAGCCAGGCAGTGTAAGAGGTGTATTTACCTGAGGCTTCTTCCTTACTTTGGAAGTTGTCTGGCCTGTTCTGTCACAGTGATTACAGCCCCTAGTGCTTAGGGGCTGTAGTCACAGCCCAGTTGCTACAATATCTGTCTTTACTGTGATCCCATGTGCTGCATTTCCTGGGACTTCCCTGTAGCCTGTAAAACTAGCTTTTGACTAAAGCCCTTCCTGGGGAGATCAACTTTTACCTGGAGAATCTGGACAAGTGAGTGGTCACTAGCTACTGAATTCTTCAAACAAATTGAGTTGAAGCAATACTGGATAAGCTTCTATTAAAAGGAGGTAACTTTGTTTCTATACCCTTATTGCTATGTTTATAGAAAAGAATACTATTGTGAAAGACATGGGAGTAACATGGTGCAAGGCAGTTGTATCTTTTCCAGGCTAATGTTCAACTCCTATCCAAGGAGCAGCTAGGGGAAGAGGTGGTGTAGCTTTGTCAGTGGGGAACTATTGCAGTTCTGTACCTATCCCATTTGCATGGCTATGTAACACAGGATGTAAAACCACTGATTCTTCTGAAGTAGGAATGGAAGTTAATATAAGCAGGGCTAAAAAGCTTATTCAAAAAGATGTTTCCTCCTTCAGGCAAGAGATGACTAAAACTTCATCCCATTTTGTCTCCACACTAGTTAACTTGTATCTTGTTTCTACAGGGAAGTTGTATGGGCGAGGATCAACAGATGACAAAGGTCCAGTGCTAGCCTGGCTGAATGCCTTGGAGGCTTATCAACAAACTAACCAGGTATGTGCCCAATATGTATCCTGCTTTTTTTACATAGAGCTGAGTCTACCAATAAATGTTATCCAAGCCACAAACCCTTGAGGCAAGCCTGCTTATTCAGCTCATGAGGAGGAATGACACAGTAGTCTTGTAAATTTGCTGATGTCCCAGTAGGGTTAAGTTGGTCTTGTAGATGCTTGGATTGTACTTGAAATATTTTTTTTTTTTGCTTTAATAAAATTAGTAGGAAAGAATATACATATGCAGGCATCTGATACAGGAGGAATAATAAATGTGATCACTTTCATGTAAGGTTATCAAATTAGCTTGATCTTTAGCAATGCTTAATGTGTCACTGCCACTGATATTTAAGAAGAGATTGATTTAGTAATGCTAAACTGGGAGCTTTCCTGCTTCTGTTCAAGAAAAAGTGCAATCAGAAATAGCTCAGGGTGTCTGCATTACCTTGCAAGACAAGTTGCTATTACTTGAAAGAAGAATAACCAGTTCTCAAGAGCTGTCTAGGCACAGAACATGGTAGACTGGATAAACAGGGTCACTCTGACTCATACTGTGGTGTGCAATTTCTGTGGTTAGTATTAGTTCTCCTAGCCCTGCGACTTAACTTTGGCAACAGGTTTTTGCTGCATTCGCACAGCTAAAAGGATTGAGAAGTTGTTGTAGAGCTTAGTTAAAACTTTTCTGCACGTAAGTGCAGTCTAAACTTTGTAATACTTTGTGTATAAAAAACAAACTCCACTGTCATGGAATTAATTTACCCATGTCCTTTTTTCTGCTTTGTACATGACATGAAAATTACTGATTGTTGATGGAGTCCAATGTTTTCACATACTTAATTGTTCTTGGTTTTAACTTTCAAAGGAGTTTCCAGTAAATATTAAGTTCTGCCTAGAAGGTATGGAAGAATCAGGATCTGAAGGCCTTGATGAACTTATTTTTGGTCAGCGAGATACTTTCTTCAAAGATGTGGATTATGTTTGCATTTCTGACAACTACTGGCTAGGCAAGAAGAAGCCTTGTATCACCTATGGCTTGAGGGGCATCTGCTACTACTTCATAGAGGTAAGCACTAAAATACACTGCAAAACCAGTACTATTAAGCTGAATTTTCTACTAAAGAGTGGTAGCTCTAATGTTTTCATGCCAGTAAGCTTTCAGAAAAGGTGAAACTGGCTAAAGTGGAACAGTTTCTACTAAGTGACTAAATATCTTCGTTTTACTATTCTAAATGATACTTAGGTGGGAGGGATAACTTTCAGATGTATAAAGCAAAATATCCTGGCACCTTCACTGGAGGATTCTCATGGCATAGGTAATCTTCAGATATTTACTTGAATGCAAGAAGACTTGTCACTGAAGTCCCCAAGGTTTGAGACAGACACTGCTAAGGGCTTGTACTCCACAGAGTAAAAAAAGCATATCTGCTTTAATGTACTGCAACTGGGTAGTCTGGTTTCAAAACCAGTTGCATTCTCAATATGTGCAGCAAAAAGCTAAGGTAAGTTCTGTACATTTGACAGTATCTTCATGCTAAAATAACCCTGACTCTTTATTCACTTCAAACCAGGTGGAATGTAGTGACAAAGACCTTCACTCTGGAGTTTATGGTGGCTCAGTACATGAGGCCATGACAGATCTCATTACTCTAATGGGTAAGAAAAAGGAGGTTTCGCTGAATTCATCTGAAATGGGAGTGAGAGCCATTCAAGCATGAGTGAGCTTGCAGAGAGTGGGTTCTGAAGGGCTGCTTACACTAGCAAAGCAATGACTAGTGAAATGGTGCTTGCCAGGTATGCAAGGCTGATGCCTTAGATGCAGAAATGTGATGGTCTTGCCAAGAAGTTGTCTGTCTACTTTAACTCCCCCTAAAACCTGTCTGCAAACTTATATGTTAATTAAGTTGGCTCTCTTCTGCAAACTCTTCTACAGGTGTGATACTGAACTCCTTGGGAGTTCTGCCTTTAAACAGCCAGTTAAACATGTAACGGTAGAATTAGAGTTGGAAGGAAGTGCACATTTTGGATAGCTGCAAATTCCATAAGTGCCTTCCACGCTTAGTGGTACAGACTCCAGGCTCTGGGAGGGAGAGGTCAGAATTTCATGCCACACAATTTTCAGAAGGCAAAGACTACTATTTTCTGTGGAAAGTGTTCTTGACAATGACATCTTGGTGGTTCTAGTTGAATCCTGATATTAGGTGCTTCTTATTTACAGCTTCTCTTATAGACAAGAAAGGGAAAATCTTAATCCCAGGCATTTATGAAGCAGTGGCACCTGTTACTGATGAAGAGCTGGCACTGTATGAGAAGATTGATTTTGACCTGGAAGAATATGCAAAAGATGTACGAGCAACGAAACTGTTGCATGATACAAAGGTATATGCAACACTCCCCCTATACCCTGGCTAGCTGTATTAGTAGAAGGCAGAAACAAGCTTTTGTGGATACTTGTATAATTACCAAGTAATTTAGTAGGCAGAGAATTAATGTCTTAAAATTGTGAGATTGCCTTGAAGATAATTTCACTTGCTGTAGAGTTGACTGCACTCTTAATACTAGCAGTTCCTCTGCAAGGTGTTAGGTGCTTGGAAACTTAATCTCAGTTATTCTGTGTTTAAGGCAAGAGGTCTAGACAACTTTAAATTTGCTCCTTAGTCTGTGTATAAATAGTGTTTCAAACCTGTACAACACTTTCTCTATCTAGTGGTGTTCTCTTAATGCTTGGTAAGAATTGCTACCACTTAGTCAGAGGTCAGATACTGCATCTACACAAAGCATTTGATTTCCTACGTGGGTAGGAAGTTCAATGGGTTATGAGAAAGAAAATTGCTCATAGAGATGCCTCCTCATCAGGTGAGGAAACAGCTTGATCTATCTGTGGTGAACTTAAGGCTGACATACTGAACATCTTCCTAGACCTGGCAAGCAAGGACTATTTTGTAGCCATGAACTAGGCAGCTGCCCAAATCTTTGAACAGGCTCAAGTTCAGTCAACTCACATCTGGACTTAACTTTTTTTTTTTTTTTTCCCTGGGACCTCTCCAAATGAATGCTTTTTAACATCATTGAATCCTGCAAGATATAGGTCTTGGCACAAAGCAAACTGTTAACGTAAAGGCCATAACTTCTGTCTCCTGAATTTCTGCAGTGAAGTTCAGGTCTGAGATACTGTAGTTATCTATATGGGACACAGGTGTGTTGATTTTGGTATCCAGTGTACTGAACAGCTGTGTCCAAGGCAGCAAGGAGGAAATGCAGGAGTGTATGTGAAAAAGGCAGTAGTGCTCACTTTAATTGACCTAGAGCTCAGGCAGTTTAATGCAACTGATGATATAAATCAGGAAGGAGCATGCTATGTGCCTCAGTCTACATGTGGTGAGGCTTTCAGCAAACCTGTGATCTTCATAAACATGTGACTCAGTGAAGGCACCTGCCTGACTTGAGGCAGTGGGGACTAGGCATTCCAATTCCCTGCACACTGTGCTTGAGCACCTATATATATGGAGTATAGTTAAGGTATGCATAGATATATACACCTTAACATATCATACTTAATATATGGTATTTGTATCCTTGTCAGAAACAGACCATTCATGTTCTAAAAATTCCTTAGAACTAGGAGAACTAGAACAACCCAGTTGTTGTATCAAATGTGTGCCTAGTGGGAGTAACAGCTTCTGTTTATAACTGAGTGGTCTTGAATGACCTGCATTTCTCTATGGGGAAAGCACTGTTTCTTGCAAAGTCTATTAGACTGAAGAAATTACTACTTTGGGGAACTCTGCCAAACCTGATTTAACCTTACGTATTTCCCTTTGCTTCTGCAGAGAGATATCCTTATGCATAGATGGAGATACCCTTCCTTGTCTCTCCATGGAATTGAAGGAGCGTTCTCAGCCTCTGGAGCCAAGACTGTCATTCCTAGGAAAGTGATTGGCAAGTTCTCAATCAGACTTGTGCCAAACATGACTCCTGAAGAAGTCACTAAGCAAGTATGTTGAGATGGATTGGTGGTATCAAAACAACTAGTGTCTCAATTTTAGTTCTTCTCCATGCTGAGGGGAAGAGTATTTCTGTTTTCTAAAGCATTTGTTTACTTTTCTTCCATTTTCTCTGTTCCCCATCTCAACTCAGATAGTTGAGGGAATTGCTGGATGATCCACACTAGACCATTGTTGCCTGGATATTCAATTTCTCTTAATGAACTCAAAGGGCTCAGGAGTAAATGCTAATTTAATTGTAGGGCACCTGGATTGCCAGAAGTGCATATTCAGAAGCAGAAGTTTGACATATTGGCTAACTGTTCTACAGTATACTGTTAACTTGCCTAAAGGAGATATTCTGACTACAGAGCAGAGATATATAGGAATAATATGAAATAATAGTAATGGGAAAAGTATTGCTGCACAGTTGAAGTGATCCGAAAGTCCCTAAGATGCTTTTAGTATACAGTCTTTACCAGAGTTCATACAAATGCTAGCAGTATATAAGATTGTTCAATCTTTCTTACAGGTTGAAGACTATGTAAGCAAAAAATTTGCAGAGCTGCATAGCCCGAACAAATTCAGAGTGTACTTAGGCCATGGTGGAAAACCCTGGGTGTCAGACTTCAACCATCCCCACTACATGGCTGGCAGGAGGGCCATGAAGACAGGTCAGTGAGTTTTCTGCTTGCCATTGGGAGAACTAAAGCTCTTGTTCCAAGAAATACTGAGGAGGTTATGTTTGCAGAATATTTAGTGTTCTGCACTTAAGTTTGGCTCACTAAGTAATGAAGCATGTCATATGCAATCCTTGAGTCTGATGTACAAGAATGGCAGAAATGATATGAAGCCCATTCCTACTGTGCTGGAACAAGCCACTGGTATAGCGGTGCTTTTGTGTATTGATGAGACTGTTGGTTCAGATCACTTGCTTAGCAAAAGCCCTCAAAGTTTAGTCATCCTAGCATCCTCCTTCAGCTGCCCTAGCATAACTGATAGATTGCATAGGGCAACTAGAGCAAATCCATCTTGTGCTGGAGTACAAACAGGCTTTTGGATTAAGCTTGTGGAACTGTTTGGACTGAACTCTGAAAATTACTCCAGCACTAAATCTAGAGGGAAGAAGCTCCACAGTTCTGTGGCCTGTGCAGTCTGGCTGATTAAAACAGTAATTGACCAGTATGTGGTACAGATGTGGTTGGTACTTGATGGCTTGAGTAAGGTTTTATTAAAAACTACAACTCCAAACTGACTAGAATGTCACTTTTCCAGTTTTTGGAGTTGAACCAGACCTGACAAGGGAGGGAGGAAGCATTCCTGTTACACTTACTTTTCAAGAAGCAATAGGCAAGAATGTCATGCTTCTTCCTGTTGGAGCTGCAGATGATGGTGCTCACTCTCAAAATGAGAAGCTAAATAGGTAAGAGAATATTTCTCCCTGTGCGAGGCTGAGTTTACCATGGGTTTTTTCATGTGTTATGAAAAGGACCAAGAAGAGTTGAGCTCTTGTTTCCTTAATATTCTGGAAGGCAAAGTGCCATTTCTCCCTAGCAGGGAATGAGTGGTAGGGTAACTAGTCTGTAGCTGAATCTTGTTCTCATTGCTTCTGATTTTATACACTTAGAATCAGTTTCTATACTTTGGTCTCCAAGCTTGGCTACCTCTTAGCCCAAGGGTGGCTTTTCGCTCTTGCCAGGGGAGATGTGGGAAGGTTTGGGGTAGTCTGTTGCCTGTAACAGAAATGTCTGTAGTGTCTGTTGGGCGGGTAGGACTGATACTGCAAAAAGCACAACTGCAAATACAGTTGAAATGAAGACAGTGCTGATGGAAGCTATCTTCTTTCCAGGTACAACTACATCCAGGGGGTGAAGATGCTTGGTGCATACCTCTATGAAGTTTCCCAGCTGAAGGATTAAGACAATTACCTTCTGGTTTATGGATTCTCTCATGAAGTATCATCAATTACCAAGTCTCACATGGCTCCCCTTTTCTACCAGTACTCCACTGCCTTGGTGAGGGAGAGGGAAGCATACAGTTCCACTTGAACCAAAAATATTTCTTTAAATGCATACATCAAATGACACAGACTGTTCTTTATCTGGCCAGCAGTACCGAACTGCATCTTTGTCCCCTCTGTATCACTTCCAAGTTGTGGTTTGCTGTATTCATCTACTTTTCCTGTAAAGCAAGAGGAAAGGTTTGCTCTCAACTGTTAAAGCAGCCACATCAGTTGCAGAACTGCTAGTCAAGTTTAAGATTCTTATTTCTGAATATGTTTTGGAAGTAAGTTGTCAAAGTGACAGATTATGGGGCTATCCTGGAATGTGTTCAAGCTGTAGTGAGGCATCTATCTTGCTGAGTGATTTGGAATAGCAGTTTGTCTCTTGCAGCTTATACCTGATTGCAGGTTTCAATTTACAGTGAATGAGGTTTTAACAAAATTCACTGTGGTAACGACTACTGGCCATCTTTTTGTAAAGCTGTCTTTGTACTCCTTAAAAAGGACAATAAATAATCATGCTCTAGAGCTTGGCTCTTGGTCTCTGAGGATTAAATAATGACTTGGGTGGAGAAGCAGCTTCAGGTAACTTGAGAGGAACTCGTCCGTGGCTAGAGGCAGGTGAGCAGTGTGACTACACAGACTGTGCCTTCATGGAATCCAAGTTTTCATTCCTTTAGGGTCTGGCTCTATAATGACTTGTTGACTTGAAGCAGATGTTGCTAAATCCTGCTCTCCTGAGAGAAAATAAGCTCAGAAAATGTTCTATTTTGGCTTGAAGCCATACTGTAGGACAGCTGATGATACTGTAGGGGAGTGGGGGGAATTTGTAGGTGTAAGTTGGAAGAGGAGAGCACCACTCACTGCAGCTACTGACTGATACCCAACTTCAAGCTGTTTTTTGGAAACATTAAAATCCAACACTCCTGGTATGTCAAAAACCCCTCTTAAATGTGTGCTAATCTGAACTGGATTTGGCTCACTGATTCTGAATCACCTGACCAGCACTAGCAGGCTAAACTAGGTAAGTATTTGAAGTGATGATGTTTTGCTCTGAGAACTGTCTGAGAGCATAGTGCAGTCCTGTAGCCTGACAAATAGGCAAGCAGCATGTGTTGCTTCCTCCTCTGAAGGGCAGAAGGCAGAAATGTCTTGTCTCTCTGGTTTTCACTGTTTTGCTCCATCTGGAGTCTTAATTGTAGATGGCTGTTGGGGCAAGGAGGAGTCTTCTGTTCTCACAGTGAAGCGTCTAAAGTTTCTCTGTTCTGTTTTTGTTCCATTTGGTTTGTCATGGAAGTTTGTGGCTGGAGATAGTCTGGTATCATAAAACTTTGCACTTGCAGCTGGGGTACAGTCTGTGACCCATGTCATATGCCTGTGTTAGTACTTGCTAGCACCAAGCATTTGTACATACTCTGGGCTGCTAGGTTCTCACCTTTCAGTGACTGTGGGGCTCCTACAATGTATGGTCCATACATAGGACAAGACTGGCATGCCTGGATAATTGGGGGTCATCTGTATGCTGAGATCGCTTAGTTACACATGGTAACTAGTCCTAGCAGTGAATGTGTTTAAAGCAGCTTCCTCAGTTACTGAATTGACACCCCAGACTACTCATGAAAAAACAATTCTCTGGCTGTTGGTGAGTGTTTTATTGTGTATTTTCTACCTATTGATTTGAAAAGGATGAAAACTTAAATCTAGTTTCTGGACTGAGGTAATACTAGTTTCTAACAGTATAAAGGAGAAGCTTATTTGGGCAGGAAAAAGGCTGATCATGTCATGAACTAAGGTTCAGCAAGTGAGCATGTCTGTAGTTGTCTTATTTCATTTGTATCTAATTTCTTGGGGATCAGTTAATTGGCTCAAGTTTTGCACTGAAGGCACTGCATCAGATACTGCACTTATTAAGTAGAGCATCGCAGAGTTGTGAAGTATGCCCAAGACAGAAGGAAGTATGTTAAGGGGTTTGTAGAAGAGGCTGGGAGGGAGATCCTGTTGGATAGAAAAGGAGAAGTACTTTGGCATGAGGAGAGTGCCGGAACCCTGTAAAAAGATTGACATGAGACTTTGGCCTGAGCAAAATCCAGGGGCCTATTTAAACACACAGGAATAAGTTGCTAAAGTAATGGGTCCTTTATGGGACTTCATGGGATTTCACATTTGTTTAGATGGATAATTTTGAAGTTGGAAACTGTAAGTATCTGTTACCTTGATATGGTAAGAGCTTGCTTTGGCTGTAACCTTTCTTGTCCCTGCCTAAGGTGATGACTAAAGCAGTAGCACTTGGCCTGAGTGAAGAAAGCAAGCAAAAAGGGCTTGTGATGCCATCTTATTTCTGTAGCCTGCGTGCTTCAGACCTGACTCCTTCAAGACTTCTGGAAAACTAGTATCCACTGCAGCAGTCTTTGAATGCTCGTGCATCATATGAGCAGTTTGCTTAGCCCAACTAGTTTGAATAACAGCACTATCCTACAGTACAGAAGAGTCTGGTATGTCATAAAGTGTGAGCTGAACATGAAAATCAAAATGCATTGGTGAAGCACGGAACCTCACAGCACCATCTGCTGGGCAGGCGAAGGCCGCTTGGTATTTTTCACACAGAATTTAATATCATTTTTTACCTGTAACAGCTTACTGAAAGGCTTGGCCAGCTCCAGTTAATATATGATGTGAAAGTTCGTGTAGTCAATATTCCTCAATAGATGCTTATTTAAAAGACTTCTGTGTGAACTGACTGATCTCTGGTAAGGGGGGGGTGCCACCAGGATGAGGGCAAGACTGCAGATGTTTCAGATGGGTTTGGTTAGCGTAGATAGCTGCTATGTGAGATCACTTGTCCACAGGGTGGAACACTGCAAAACCAAGAAGGCAGGTTTCAGGCTTGTAATACCTTGTGGCTCATGATTTCTTTTGTTTTAACAAAATCTGTGGTGACCCCAGGACACAGTGCATCTTGATATGGAATATGCACTTAAAAGAGCTTGTAATAACTCCAGCTGCTATTATCCCTAAATGAATAAGCCCTAATTGCCTTTTAAAATGTCCCTTTATTTTTGCTGTACTGGGAAACAACAGCTTGCACATGAAAACCACAGCCCTGATTTTCAACTATATGGCAATGTTTTAAGCTTATCGAGCACAATGTTTCCTAACTTGAAACTGGTTTTAACTTGTGAAAGCAGGCTTTGGTTCAGCTTAGTGAGTTTGGATGTACTAACTAAATCCAACTTATTTTTCCATAAGGTTACATGGTAGACTGTCTTAACTTCAGGGACTTCAGCTTTGTAATCTTGACCTTGAAGCAGTATGAAGAGTGGAGATAACAGAGCTAATTTAGATTAAGTATGTGAGATGCAAGTTTGTTCATTCTGTCAAAGTACTAGCTTAAAAAACATAACTTTTTTTTTTTTTAGTGTTATCTGAACTCATTCAATTAAACTAGGAGAGATTCATGTGTTAAATGTGCTTTTTACATTGAGGAGTCTGAATAAATCACCTTCCCAATAATTAATGAAGTTCCGCAGGGGATTGAAATTATTCCTCAGAGGATCTGCTTAGGCTATACAGGAAAGCTTAAGAGTGGGTAATTTTGATTCTAGTCCCTAGCTAGCTTGATCATACCATTCTGCATCATGATGTTAGGTTATTACAAACCCTGAATGCTAAGACATGTTTTTCTAGTACTTTTAAATATTCATCTTTCTATTATTTTGCATATCCTTAGCAATTCTGAGATTTCTTGAGGCCTGCTTAAAATGCATGCCGATGAAACATGCCAGCTAATGCTGACACATTGATATGCAGTTTCCTCCTCCTGTCTGGGCAGGCTTATGTTCTTCTCAATCATGAAGACAGCCCAAGGACCCTCTTATATTTCTGCCCTTTAGACTGAAAAATGAGATGATAAATACAGTTGAACAGCTGTTTTGTCACTGTTATTGTGCTCTGCTCTCCTTTGGAAAAGCAGCTGTCCTATATGCAGTTGTTCATTTGAATTGTGAGGATGAGCAGCCTTGGAGGATATGTGATCTCTTCACAAAAAATAAAAAGCTAAATATTAAATGTGGTTATAATCTATAGGAACACATCTGACACACAGCACAAAGTGCTGAACACTATTTGAAAGTGGAATATGTTCAGTTATACTCAAGGAAGTCTTTGTAAAGAGACATTTCTTCTGTTAGCTGTTGCTTGTGAATATGGAGGACTGGTTTCTTTTTCTTTTGGATAAAGTAAATGGAATTGCAAATCTGGGATGTTAATATATGCAAAATTGTAGCAAATTTCTGCTAAGATATATGATGGAATTAAATATCCTGTTTCTGAACTGCTTAATGGATTTAATGTACATGTAGAGAATAGTGGAGTCAAGGTTAGAGACTTAAGAACAAATGCTGTTTTCTTTTGAACAGTTTTACATTCTAGTAGGGAGCATTGAGATGCTGCTGCTTAATTTCAACAACACCTATTAAACTCTTCCTTGGACTTCCAGCAACTTGGAATACAATAACATAACTAAAACGTTAAAGTAGTAGAGTAGTCACAGAAGTCTTTTGTAAGCTAAAATGCTATATAGTGTTTATTTATAAATACGCGTTTAAGGTGTGTTTTAGACTATCTTGCTGTATTGGTATGGGTTGACATCTCTTATCAACTGTGTTCTGGTGCATCATTACAACCCTTTTAAATGCAAAAATCCTGTTCCTTTTGGACTTTTCAGTAGTACACGCAGAGTACAGAATATCTGGCCTTTGTTGCCTCCCATGTTCTCTACTACTGCTGTTCTTCCTGCTCCCACTCCTGCTATTTTTTCCAATCATTCCCATGAGTGGAGCTAATCTTGCAAGTGAGGCCTATGTTGTTTCCCAGGAATGTGACCATGCTTTTACTTTATAATGTGATAACTATATGTTGACTGGACTGAGTGTTTTCTACTTTGTGTATTCAGATTGTAGTTCTTAACATGCTAATGTGGAAAATGCTAGCAGGCAACGACCTTTAATTTCAACTTTACTCTGTAACTGCCACTGCAATAGTTCTCAATTTCTGGAAGTCGGCACAACAGTGTAATAACATTAAATGGAGTGGGAGAAGGTAACTTTTTTTCCCAAATTCCTCTCCATTAACCTTTTTACTGTTTGAATGAATAGCAACGTGTAAAAAATTTTGGCAGAAAAGCAGCTATTTCTGCAAATCCACTGGAACATACTTTTTAATTTGTGTAAATGCCAGAAGTTTACAGCATCAGACAAAAGACATTTAGAAATGGTTCCAGGAGGATCTTTTTAGGTTTTTTCTATTGTGTGCGTTGAACATTTAACTGGAGAAATCAAGTTCAAAGTTGTAGGAATACAATATAAATTCAAAATACAGTATAGGCTGCATGTAATTTTCAGGAATCGGTTGTCAAGCAGAATTAATAAAAAGGAAGCAAAAGATTTATTCCTGCACAGCTTTGAATCCTATTTGTATTACAGAAATATCCTGTAATATGTTGTCAGCCATATCCTAAACTTTTGTACAAGCTGGCACAGTGCTGCTTGTGATTATTTTAAGGCAGTTTTAATTCTGAGTGGATTGATTCAGAAGTACAAATCAAGGAGGAGGAAGAAAGCAGCAGGAGCTCAGGCACACATTGGTTACCAATTCTGTTGTCTGACAACAGAATTTCAATGTAAAGAGGTGAATAAAGTTAACTTGAATGTGAAGAGACTGGGGAGAAAGATAGGTAGAGAGCAGGTTTCAGAAACTGAGTAAAAGGCTTCATCAGAAAGGGTGCTAAATGAATGTATAAATATGTGTTTCTAGAGCATGGTCAGCCAGACCTTATTAGCTTCCACCTTAGTCTGCTCATGTTCCCTTGCGCTGATTGAAATGTAGTTTGATGGAATTTGTCTGGTTATGAACTTTAAGTTTGTAGAGCTGCATCTAAGTTTTTTTGGAAGCTTTACTTGGAGCTGTCTGACACTTAGAGTTAGAATTTAATACCTTGATACCAGTTCAGAAGCCTTATTTTAATAGGAGTTTTGATGAAGGGATTTGAGAAATGGGAGAATAAGTCTTGTCTTAACTGCAGATAAGTTCATGCATTGATTGGTTTAAAATAGAATGCACTAAAATGTTGTCAAACTCATTTGATTTTTTTTTTTTCCCCATGGAAAACTGGAGCACCAGATTTACTGCTGTATTACATTGCCCACCCTGTGAAAGTGTTCCTGTAGGATATGACAGGTAATTGAGTCATCAACATAAAATATTAATAATTTAAGATGATACATTCAATTTTCTTAATGTATTGTAGTTCCACATCTATCTATGTACAAATATGACCCAGATTTACTGGGACACAGCAGTCACCTTGAAGCTGTGCGCAGTAGCAGCTGATTAGCATTATCTGTTCCAAATGTAAAACAGGTTCAGCTTCTCTGACCTCATTAGAGGGAGCTGAGAGCACCTCAGTAATAAATGCTCCTCCAGCTCCTTCCAATAATTTTATGGGTATGGAAGAAAGTTTTAATGACACAATCCATGCCACTAAGAGACCAGCAGTCCTTAAGGATGTAGAAGAAAGATTCTGAAAATAATTAGACTTAGCACTGAAATTAAAGAGGAGGCTGGAATAGGAAAATGTTACTTCTCCAATAGCATACAGTCTGCAATAGAACAGTCACAACAGTCTTTTTATTTGCTTAAATTCTTAGACAGCAGTAAACAAGTAAGGCAAATATATCCAGAAGTGTATGGTAATCTGCCCATAAGCTTAGATATATGCACCTGTTTGCTTTTGAATGAGTCACTAGTGCCTGCACCTATCAAAAATAATCAACATTCTGGCACACTATTTAGTCTTTTTCAATTACTGAGTGTAAGAATTTGGATGATGAAATGTCAGCAGTTCATGAATCTGAGAATGTGATTTAAGTCTGGATATAAATGCAAAGTAGAAGATAATGGTGATTTTGAATTGTGAAATGTTCAGAAACTTGTTTCTTTCAACACAGAGTAAGAGAAGTGAATTTTAATTTCACACACTTTGCATAAGATTATAATGCAAAAATACAAATTTATCCGTGTTCATAGAAATAAGTGTCTCATCCTGAGTCATTTAAACCTGCTAAATTATTCTCTAACTCAAAAGTAGCAAACAGCAAAATGGTATAAAAGCTTCTTCCTTGTAGTCTGTGACTGGGAGAAATTGGTTACTTCAGGTAAGACAGGCACACTGGTAAATGATGCATAAACTGATAAGCTTGCTCTGTCACTCATCTTTGCACAGATTTATCAATATTCACAGAGTTTCCAAGACTGTCAAAGGGTGACTTAGATTTTACTATTAGCAGAGGAACACACCAAATAACAAAAAGCCCACTCTCTGAATCCCTTATTTCAGTGCTTAGTGGCATGTGTCACCTGTGTAACATTCATTTGTCTTTTAAGTTTAAAGATCAAAAGTTCTCGCTGTTTTCACAGTGCTCTGAATTTGAGAGCTTGATCCTGCTAGATCCGTTAGCCAGTTTAAAGCCCAATTACTAGTTACAGGAACAAATGAAATCCCCAGATAAGATGACACCATGCTGAGATAATTCAAAAGAAATCAGTCACACTACTTTAGGCTGACATTACTTCTTTCTTCCCCCCCTTGAAATGTGGCCCTTCGAAAACTGACTGTTTACGAGAAGAAGAAAAAGAGCCTTCTTTTTCCCTTTGTTTGCAGGATTCACCTAAAGCCTCAACTGTGAGAGTTGTGTTATCTTTCTAATATCTCCACAGATCACTTTCTTTCCTTCCAGCTAAGAAAGAGCAAGTCTAGATAGATAAAAGGCATGTTTACTTGTGGCTGGGAAGGATGCACACCAATGAAGGATCTGACATCTCTGACACCTTTGTATTCAGCTAAGATTTCTCACAAGGTACTAAATGAATGGTTTGGAGTCATTAAGTTCATTTTCTTGAGCTGAATTCTTCCATATGAGTTTATGTAATTACTACTGTGGGAATGGAGGTATATGCTGCCTCTAGCAATACTTTTAATAATAACTTTATGCCAGCAGTGAATGATCAAATAGGTGAAAGGAGACTTACTGCAAGTGGAGAAGCCAAGACTGATGTTATAAATGTATTTGTACTCCTCTAAATGTGACAGAAAAACTGGGTCCATTTCATTACACCATTAAGTTCAGTCCCTGTTTGCTTGTGCTGAATTACCTGCACACGTTGTTGTGTGTGCTCCTCGGGTAGCTTTTACAAACAAACCATCCTAACCTCTATAGCCTTAACGGGAGAAGGCACCATGGGAAAGTAAAGGGGACATCAGGATATGGGGTTTTACAGTTCCTATGTGCTTTTCTATAGCCTATGGTAATGACATCTGGCGTAAGAAATACACAAAAATGTGTGTTCTGATACAGAGGCATAGCAAATGACACAGGTTCTGTGTGCTTTCCGCATAGCAAAGTGGAAAAAAAGTGCTGCCTCTAAATTTTCAGTGTTTCTTTGAGTAGTTTCTGTGTAATTGCATATAATTGACTGAGATTTACAGTTGGACTCCATGATCCTAAAGGTCTTTTCCAACATAAATAATCCTATGATTAAAGGATATCCAGCTGTTCAATAGCCTATCTGTCCCAATATACAAAGAACACTGTGTGGTTGTGCAAATAAATGCTGAACAAAAGCTGTAGGTGTGTCAAGCTGGTGTGGCTTGTGGTTGAGAGTCAAATTTTGAAAACCTGGAGTTGTTTGGTTAGGCTGCCCGGTAGCACTCTGCTACTAGGGAGGGGCTTGGGTGGTGGTCAGTTTGGGATGAGCCTTGGAGGGGAGCTTGGAGCCCTGCAGTGGATGTAGCAGTGTACTGGACACAGCTCCATGCTATTGGGTGGCTCTGCAAACTAAGGGAGCAAGCTGAGGGCTGCCCTAATACTTGACTCATTGTGGCAGGGGAAGCCCGGCAAGTTCTCAAAGGTAGGTGAGGCATTTGGGGGCCTGAGCAGAACACTGTAATTAAAACCAGATGAAAACCAGAGCTGGTGATAGCATTGCTCACCTGGAGTGCAAGAGTCTTGTGGCTCAAGTGTGTGTCTGGGCAGTGTGTAGCTGAGCTGTGATTCTCTCCCAGCCTTCCCATTTCCCGTCCTCCAGGAAAGGGAGAGGAGTTTATTGCAAATGGAGAGAAGATACTTTTCTTCCTGGCAAAGCTGTGTTCCTCTTAAAGATTGGCTTCCAGGCAAGAGGAGAGGAGCACATGGTGGAACCATTCCTCCGATAGCTGTTTGTGCATTTGATCTTCCACAGCTTGAATTAACTTGTAAATGTTATCATTATTATTATGAGATTTCTCTTTTATTTTTTTAAGCTCACCCTAAAAGTTAATTCCCTCTGAACTGCAAACTTTATGCACCTCCATGAATTATCTTAAATATTTCAATCAAAATTTCATAACCACTTCTACAAGGATTTAGGCACCCAGAGTGTGAGATTAATGGCTTATATCCAAACCATTGATTTGCAGAACTGTCACTTGCTTCAAAGTGAAGAGCTATAATGGTAGTTCTAAATGTTCAGATTCCTACAGCACGGAAAATGCAAAGCCATCATTGCCTTTTAAGCCATGTCGAGACACATGCTACACTTCTGTTGAAAGGCCTTTGAACATATGAGAGAATTCTCTGCTTGAGAAGACTGTATGACAGAAAGCAAAACCTACATCTGTATGGAAAGTATATGACAGAAAGCAAAACCTATGTCTATATGGAAAGTATGTTAAGTCGAAACCCCAGTGGAATGAATAGGTGCCTGTCTTGCAATTTTCTGCTGTTCTGTGGTTGTTGAGGCACAATTGCATCAAACCAGCCTGCTGATGACATGACTTGTGTAACACGTGAAGAGTGCAGCGCCTCAGTTTCACAAGCATCTGCTCTGGGCTCTTGAAGCATGTGTTTTATCCTTCATATAGTCAGTGGCACTTTGATAGCAGAGATATGTTATGAAATATCTTATGCTCCTCCTTAAGGAGGTCACAATCACAAAGACCTTGCAATGGTAACATCTGCAACAGTATCATGTATATATAAGTGTATTCATATATGTATATACAGTGGGTTTCTTTCTAACCTATTTAAGAGAAACTTGAATTTGCTAAGAGGAGAACCTCTCTGCTTGTTTTGGCCTTCTCCCAAATACATTTCAATGACAGGAGGGCTGCAATGGAAAAGTACTCACAAGCCTTTCTTCAGAGGCTGCTGCTCCTGGGACACCCAGAAGTCAGCGAAGTGTCAAACCGAGTTAACTTTGTGGTGCTCCAGACGTGTGCCTTGAGGAACACCACGCACACCACCACCTCAGTGGCTTGTGCCCTGCCAACTCCTGGACCGCACAAAAAGCTGGGAGGAGGCAATGTGAAGAGTTGTATAAATGAAGTACTGCATGGTTAGTATCAGCTTCAGCCTCTGAATGCCTAAAGCCAGTCTCTGATGTCTGTTTGGAAATGACTGTGAATTTTCAGCTGGATAAAAACCTCACCTGCATGGAGATCGTTAATCATCCTTAAGGGAATGATGTTGTTATTTGGCTGAGTAAAGCTGTCCGAAGGACATCAAGATGGGAATAACCTCTTGCCTTTGTTTCAGTGTGGTTAATACCTGAAAATACCTTTGCTTAATTGTTAAACATAATGGATTTACAATCTTGTGCTCGGAAAAACAGAACAGCCTCCTATCTCAGCATTCAGTGCAGCGTACTGGAAAAGGTGCTGGACAAGAACAACTTGTTCGTTCCTCCCCAGGGTGTATCACTTAAAGCCTGCGTGCTTGGAGATCTGCTTGCAGAGAGCTTGCCAAGTTAGCTGCTAGGTGGTGAGAAGGCTTTGTGTTAGTGCTCTTCCTTTACACAGTATTTCAAATCCTTGCAGTCCCGCTCCTGGAAGGTGTTTGAGTGTTGTTGAGAAATGATAGTAAGCTGCAATAACAACCAGGTGCCACTGATTATGACATTGTAGTATCATTCTCATTGTCCTGTAATATGCTTTCAAGAAATGGAAAACAGCTGGCTTGAGCTAAAGGTAGCTACTTAGAGAGTAACAGGTAGCACTGAAAACCATCATATCATTTCTCTGCCAATGAAACGGTGCTCCTAACAGCATATTTCTCACATATTTGCTCACCTAAACTTAGTATTGTAATTTCTTAAGATACTTTTTTAATTAAGTTAATGGTTAAGGCATGCTAATTCTGCTGAAGTGCTAGTTAAATTGATTCTTGTTTGTACCATCACTTTATCACTAACTAAGGCTGCTGCCCAGATGTAGGAATAGAAACACAAAGTAGGAGACCGTCTCTGCCCTGGAGAGCCTACATTCTCAAAAGACAAGAGAAAGACATTGATGCTTTGTTTTCTTTATCCTATTGTTTTAGCTCTGCTCTTATTTTCCTGTAATTAATCTATTTCCTCCTGCTTAAACACTTACTGTACTCCAAGGAGGAGTTGTCCATGCCAGCACTCACCCAAACTGTTCAATTGGTTCTTTAATTTCTTGTAGTTTGTAAGCTATCATCAGAGTGTTTTCATTAAGGAGATAAAGTGAATTTAAAAATGTTTCTAAACAATGTTGGTCATGTTTGTGATAATCCATAAATGGAATAATGACCATATAAAAAAAAACAACAACCCTCCTACACGGTGGACTATAAACCTTGTTCCAAGTTATAGGTTGTAAAATAAGGAGCAATTAGCAATGAAATAATAAGCTACAAAGTAATCATTGCTCTTTTTTTACCCTGCAATAGGATAGCTTCTCATTAGTATATAGTGATAAATAAGCAAATAGCTGGGTGACTGAGTTCAGTAGACCTATTTTTTTCTCACTTGTATTGTTGTAATTCAGGAGTAACATCAGCATGAAACATGATGGTGGGGTACATGTAGGAATAGAGTTCGTATAAATAAATGCAAATAAACATTTAATTTCCCCAAAACTTCTGCATTCATTTGCATATGAGTTTATATATATTTATATAAATCAAATTAAAAAGAAAAAGGAAGAAAAGGTCTTCATAAGGCTCTGAGGTAGGACCTTGACCTCCCTTTGAAAACTGGTGCTTGTTACTGAATCCGTATGGCAGTTCTTTCCAAATGGACAGAGGACCATAGGGATAGAAACTTGCACGCAAACACAAGCACCTAGAATTTGCTTCAAGCTCAGAGGCCCTCTGGTATAGAAGAACTGGCAGCAAAAAGATGGTGGGGCTATCCACATCTAAGTGAACACAACAAATTCAGGTGTGGATGTCAAAAGCCATCCCAGCAAGTCAGAATATAGTAAATATTCTCCATGTATACTCTAATTTCCCTTTTGGCACTCGCTGTGTTTTAAGAGCACTATGAACTGGATTAATAGCTCAGCCTTATGTACCAGTGCATGTAGTTTGGTACTCTGCTGTACTTCTTATAGTTCTTTCCTATTAACCTGGTTTGCTCTGAAAAGAGCAAAAGACAGTGCAGCTATCTTTCCAAGAAGGTTCTCTTTATACCAGTGTTTATCTGATTGCAAACCAATGAGAAGTCGAGCTCAGAAAATGTTCTTAGGTAAATAGTGAATTAATTCTCCTCAGTGGGCACAGAGTGAAATGCTACTTCCTGGGAGAAATTCTTCTCCTTCACAGAAATGTGTTCTTTCCTATTCCCGTTTTTAAATCAAAGCAATGAACAAAAAACACACCTCCAAGTCCTTCAAAAAGCAGCAGTGCTTACCAGGAACACTGAAGTGCTTTCTGACACTGGAGTTCTTGCTCCAATCTAGGACTTCCAGAGAGAAATAGAGGAGGAAAAGGCTATGGGAAAAATCTCTTATGGCTTGATGTGGTGGTGATTTGTATATCCTGTTTGAATTATTATAGGATAGAGAAGTAGACCTTAAGCACCTAAAGCAGAAGTTAATCTTTAATTTAAAAGTAACCCTTCATAACTGCAGAACTTATCAGTGAACTGAGATAAAACCTCCCTGTTCTGAAGGTGGAAGAGGAGACCTTGCCACTTCAAGCTCTCATCACTAACCATAAACGCAGCAGCAAAGCCAAAGCACAAAGAGGTAAGGAGTTTATTTTTTTGGATATAATCTGTATTACAGCAAAGCAGATCTGATAAACGGGATCTCACTTTTTTCTGTAAGGAGTCAGCTCATGCAAGGGCAGGGCTAGTCATTGCCATTCTTTGAAATGCTCTTGAGGCAGCTTGTACAGCAACAACTGATGAGCTGGCTGCTGGAAACAGCACTGGGCACTGCAGTGTCACCTGCCAGCAAGTGCCAGACCTTACTTAATCTTGCCACCGATTGTTTTCTTTACTGTTACAATATGTTGGATCCGATGCTGTTTCTTTGATCATCTTTAAATGCAGTCAGGCTCTGTGAGCGGGTGTCCATCCCCCTGCAGGTGTCTGGATCTCTGCAGCTCCGGGTCATTACGATGGCAGTGGCTACATATGGTTAGGGCTGTGTTCAAGAGCTGCCACACAAAGAGTCACCCTCCTCCTCCTCCAAGGATCTCGCTTACTCAGCTGGAGAGATGGCTGAGGCCTGATTGCCTTCTTCCACCAAACCACTTATCAGTTAATGTTGTTAAAGGAAGTTAAATAATAACTGTGTTATCTCAGTTATCTTCCTTGATGGTGGTGGCTTAGAAGGAATGTTTCTTTCAATGGATCCTGCCACTGGTTTGGTAAATTAGCTTCTACTGCCATACACATCTTTATCTCCTTTCATGTCAGATGTTCTTTATGTTATTTGCAAACTAGGCAGCTTCTGACTGTTTTATTCTGGGCTGATTGCAAAATGTTCCATTTTCATTGGCACACCCCCCATACACACACTTCAAATGCTGCATCTCAGGGAGGAATGCAGAAGGCACACACTTCAGGAATGTCCAGGAGGGCAACAAAGCTCATTTGAGTGCTGCTTCTCAAATGTTTGTAAGTTTAGTTGATATTTTATCAAAGAGTCATCCTAGTTAAAGAATCAACTTGGATTTCTTGTTAAATTGCTGCCATTATACAAGACACAAAATGTTCTTACTACTAAGGAATGAAGAAGAGAAACTGTGTGACTGTAATGGATTATTTCTAAAAACAGTCCTACTACATTTCCCTATAAAGCAGCAACTGCTCTTTAAAATGACATCAAATAAAACGCACTTGAAATTGAACACTGAAGTCTTTGTTTGCTATTTCTAACCCCCCAGGCTTTATCACCCTTTCATATCATTTTTCCCTTCCTTGTAACACTGAGCTATTTTAGCTTTACCTGAATCTTTCTACTGCTTTATTAAACTGACTCCCTTTTCCACACAAGCTTTTCCAGTTGCGATACAAAAGTTTTTGAGCAGTATTGTCTATTAGCAGTACATTAACATGAAGTTTCATCTGCTACTTCCCTTCCTCAAGTACAGGACAACATAGCTGCTACCTAATTTCTGGTTTGAACTATTAGTATTTGGAGCACTCTGCTAATCTGCAGGACTGTGTAAGTATCTCCTCATGTTCATTTTCCAAACTTTGGCACTGTTCATGCTTACTTTTGTTTATGAAAGCAATTATTTATGGGATATTCTGTAAGCTTTTCTTGAAGTCTGTCTCTGTATCAAAAATATCACTGAATTATTTAAAATATTCTTAGGGTTTTTTTCTTGTTTGAATGTTTTGTTTTCTTTTTTTCTTCCCTTCAGCACATTGTAGCTTCCTTGTTTCATTTTCTGAAACAGTTAAAAGCTAACGAAACATGACTTGAAGACAAGTTTATTGTCTGCATCTTTCCAGGTCATTTGCATGTAATGTGGATAAAGAGGAAGATACCATCACCAGAGCGCATGTCTCCTGTATAAGCAGCCCTTTTGTGATTCTGACCTTCATGTAATATTAAAGATACGTGTTTCTTCAAGTCATCATAAGGTACCAGCTATATGTATACTTCTTTTTACAATGAAAATGCATGTAATTCAGCAAAACTGAATATTTGAACAGAAGGAGGGAAAATAATATATGATGCAGGCTTACGTGGGCTCAGCACTTTGCAGTTGTCTATGCTTTCTAGAACTGAAATGAAGAGCATATAGCAGGATGTCTCTAACATGTTGAATTTTATCCTTAACTTTTCTGGTCTAGAGGAAGGTGTCCCAGCCCGTGGCAGTGGGGTTGGAACTAGATGATCTTTAAGATCACTTCCAACCCAAACCATTTTGTGATCTCCGCTCTGGGCAACTCTCTAAGGCAGTAATGTCCTCACCATCCACTTCAGCTTTGGAGACAAAGATTTTCCAGTACATTGATGAACATCAAAGTGATTACATCAAGGTAGGAACTAAATTGCAGTGAAATGATGAGCACAGAACTATTGCCCTGGAGGCCTGTGCTTCATATGCCAAAGGAGTGTTTGCCACATAGGTAATGAGCAGGGTTCCAGGTCAGGTGTGCCACATGTGCTTCACAAAGCAAGGCTGCAAGGAGACAGCCTGTGCTGGGGACCCTTCAGGTGGAAGAGGGATTCACATGGACTTCCTCAAACCAGATGGCTGCAGGCATCCTTTGAGTGTGTGCAGAGAGAGGCTCAATTGAGAGAAAATACACCTGCATGGGAGGAGCAAACAGACAGGATGCTCTCTCACTTGTTTTACATGAGCACTGATTTTTGTAGGTTTGCTCTTGACAAGGAGAGGAGCCTTGCTCCCATGCTGGTTTGTGTTTTCATTTTTTCATTTCCCCTGTGAAGAGGCAGAAACATAATTACACCAATCAGTATCAGTTGTGCTTTAAAGTTATGAGCACTCCTGAATCCTCATGAGGATCACTGAGGTAGTTCATACGTAATGCAATTTCTGCAATGCAAACTGGTCAGCATCTAGTCTACCTCCTCTTCCATGGGATTTTATATCCATGGTTGACAGTGCAAATGCCTAAGTGTGGGCACTCTTCCTTTTGAGAAAATCAGGACTCTCAACTGTGGGGACCCATATAAGCAATTCCTCTCAATTCTGAAGCCTTACAGCATCCAAGACATTTCTGGGATAGGACAGAAATTAAACCATCTTCCAAAGTGACACTTCTCATGTTAAAGGGCCAAACACTGCAGCATTCTGGGTGACTTAACTGCGCTTCTTTCCTTCTTCTGCAGGATCTTAAGGAATGGGTGGCTGTGGAAAGCGATTCTGTTCAACCAGATCTAAGGAAAGAAGTAATGCGAATGGTGGCATTGGCAGCTGACAGACTTGTGGCACTGGGAGCCATTGTTAATTTAGTAAACTTGGGGTCGCATCAGGTGCTTGTCTGATTCTAGCATTTAAAACATCATATTTGCACACGTGATCTACCTATTGCATTCAGTGCTATGTATATGCATAGGCATGTTATGACATACTGATATTTTTGGTAGCTAGATAACAATTTATCACTAGTCCCATAGCTACATGATACCTACTGAAATCAGTCTGTCCTTAGACTGGGACAAACAGACTTGGGAGACTACACAGACAATCCAAATGGAAATAGATGTTCTTTGCATAGCATGGACAGTTTAATGCTTTTAACTGGAGGGAAGCAGTGTGCAAAAGTAAAAGGCCTGAGTTTTTCACCAGAGCTCCTTTTTACATTCTTCCGAGCAACAAACCATGATACTTAATGCATCACTCTTCACCAAAGTGCCTATACAAGGGAGGTAGCTTTTACAAGGAAGATGTTGCCAGACAGAAAGGGCTACCTTGAACGTCACCTTTGGGTTTGGGAGCTTCTAACAAAAGCTTCAAGCCATTTTCTTAATGACTGTTGGAAAACAACACACGAGTTAATCTCTGGGAAATCTTTGTCTTTAGTTTACTTACCTTACTGTAGCTTGAGGCTGTCAGATTTCTTTTCTAACAGGAATTCAAAAGTTCACTAATAGTGATTCCCTTTTCCTTTCTCTGAAGCTTCTGGGGAGGATTGTGAGTCTTAGCACAAGGACCTTGCATCACAGCAATGCTTTAATATTTCAGGTTACGTCATTTAATAGTTGTGATGAATGCATTTCAGTTTAAAACCCTAGCGTGCACTTGGCATGCAGTTATGATTGCCAAAATATATAGTAAAAGTCTGTGTTGGCAGCAGCGGGGAACGGATTACCTGTTGTTGGAGCAGAGACCAGAGATGCTTTTCTCTGCCTAGGGCCAAAATATTGTTTCACAAAATGAGTTTTTCCTTTGATTGCTTAGCAAGAAGCAGCTACACTTTTTGGTTGCAACAGGCCAATGCAGACTGCTATTACTGGTGAATACTAGGGAGCACACACATTCCTTCACTTATTTCCTTCTCCTGTGAGACCTCCACCCTCTCTTGGCCAATGTGGAGATCTGTTCTGCACAGTATGTTACAGGATTAGTTTACCTGTTCTCAAAACAGTCTGAAATAGCTGCCTCCTTCCAGCAAAACTTGATTTTGTTTCTGTATTCGAGGTTACAGGCCTCCTGCCCTTTGTCTGTGTTGAAATCAAACCCCAGATTAGTTTGTGTGGCTTTTGACTATCTCAGTGTCACAATATATGCTTTTTTCACTACAGCATACAGTCAATTTTGTCTTCCCCAGCTCTACAAAATAAGAGTTTAGTAACAAGGGCATTTAAAACAGTAAAATATTAGAAGAGCTTCATAAAGTCCCTGCAGAATCTGAACAGATGGAGAGAAAAGTCTTAATTTCTCTTGGCAGGTTAGAGTTGGATTCAAAGTCAGATTTGTGCACCTGAACAAATGACAGCCAATTGAGCATGTAGAAGTATTTTCAATTCTGAGAATTACAGAGGCTTTTTTAATGATGTTTGAAAGTTTTCAATGGTTTGTTTTTCCTTAGTTTCTTATTTAACACTTCTCCACAGTTGCCTGATGGCCAGGACCTCCCACTGCCTCCTGTGATTCTCGGGGAACTGGTGGAGGATCCACAAAACCCCACTGTATGTTTCTATGGTCATGTGGATGTGCAGCCTGCCAAGAAGGAAGATGGCTGGAAAACTGACCCTTACACACTGACTGAAATCGATGGTGTGTCATAAGTTTTGTATCTTTGTCTGAATACACAACTGAGATTGAGTGGGAGGAGGCTCCCTGTATATTTAACCAAAGCATGAGGACTTCCCCTATGGAAGTATTTGTGACAAATCCAGCAGCTTTGAGTCTTGATGATGTGACTACTGAGATTCATCAGTGATTGCCTTATTGGTGTGGAAGAGCCACATGAGCTCTTAATGCTGCTTTATAGAGTATTTAATAGAGAATCCATTTCTGCTTCAAATTATTAAGTTTCATCAACCATTATCCTCTCTTGTGCGTCCTGTTCTTGCTTCATGATCCTTCAGAATCTCCACCTGCCACACTGGAGCTAAGGAGCATTCATGGTGGAAGAATGTGAAGCTCTGCTTAACATAATCACCCTTCCACTTCAGCTAGCTGAGCATGAAAAGCTCCATTCACTGAAGGAATGGGTAGACAGTCAGCAGATGACTAACACCCCAAGAACCCTGAAATCCTGATTCCCATACCTGTGCTACAGCCATTAAGTTGCCCTTTCTCATTGGCTGGGACTGGTTCCAAACAGCTGTAGAGGGATAACTCTTATGCTTCCACGTGGAGACTGCCACAGAAATTCATCACCGTACAGGAAACTGAAATCTGCCTCTGTGTATGCTGTACAGTCAAACACTTAAAATAAGCTAGGTACCTAGACGATTGTGGCATTTATCTGTGGGGCTTTTGCTGCTTGTTACCTGGACTGGCTGATGTGTACAGAAGCTGCATACTGTGCAAACTCTTCGGGTGTGTTCACACTACGTCTGGTGTGAATAAAGAGCTCTTAAGAACAAAAGTAAAGCTCAGAAACTGGCATGTAGCTGAAACCACAACATGATGTACATATGTCCTGGTTTCAGCTGTAACAGATGTTTTTCTTCCTAGTAGCTAGCGTAGTGCTGTGTTTTGGCTTCAGTCTGAGAACAATGCTGGTAACACCGTAGTGGTTTAAACCATGACAATATAAAAGGAAAGAAAGAAAAAAAGAGAAGTGTACCAGTCCACTAGGAAACATCCATCGCCTTATTTAAAACAAGTTGATGAAATCCTTACTCTTCTGACACTTTACTTGACACACCACTGCAGCTTCTATGGCAACAGGAATTTGCTGATTACACTGAAGTGACAAAAGAAGTTTCAAAGATTGCTTAAAAACTTTCCTCTTTTCTTTTTAAGGAAATCTCTATGGGCGTGGAGCAACAGATAATAAAGGACCTGTCCTAGCTTGGATAAATGCAGTGGAAACATTTAAAGCCTTGAAACTAGTAGGTATCAAGAGAATTATTATTATTACTAGTACTACTATTATTATTACTAGTACTATTAGTATTATTACTATTATTATTCTTACAACATCTCTGGAGGGATACTTTTACATTCTTGTGAGTTAGATGATACATCTCTGTCCCAACGGACTACGTACATTTTGGAAATATTAGCTTATTTCTAGTGCTATATCCAGGGCACTGATCCCACTCCAGTAAGAGTCTGCTTGTGAGCATTTCTGTTTTGAACAGTCTGTATGCAATGTAAATATGGTATTGCTGTCATTGCCCTGCAGAGGAAAATACACTGAGGCAAGCATTTAATATGTATTACATACATTGAACAGCTTTGATACCCTATTCTCTTGAGAGCTTTTAAAATGGTAAAATAACACACATTGCAGATTGGTCATGAAGACTCATCTCTGCTGTTACAGTCTGCTGACCTTTGGTTTTGTCTACCTACAAGTTACCTTCAATTTATATGTATGTATGAAGAGAGTAAGTGTCTAAACGTGTTTGTACCTAATGGGCTGTTCTTTCAATAATGTGTTAGATTTATCAAAGCAAATGCTTTGAAAAAGTGCATTAACCAAGTACACATACACTTGCTTAGAGACTGACATATCTCTGAGTTAAAGTTTTGCCTGAATCACTACAATGACCAGCATAGTTACCTTTAAATCAGTCTGCCTATTTAATAATTTTGAGCTAGTTGCGTCCCCAGTGCAAAGCTAAACCAACATATAGTTGAAGCTTTTAACATGGTTAGCAAGCCATGATGAATTTCAATTCTATAAGGTGAATTTGCATGACACGTTTTGTTAGATTGCTGAGAAACAGTTTTGTGCCTCTTTTATGACATTATGGCACAAATCGAGCGTTAAGTCTTGACTTCTAAAGTCCTTTTGCAACCTTCTGGAAAACTGATGTTTTTCTTGCAGTGACAGTACTGAATTGAACTCAAGTGTCTCCCAAGTGCTAGCAAACACACATTATTTGCTTACAGTTAGCTGTTGTAAGTGGATATGATTATGGGGCTGCCTTTGTGCATCTTTCCAGTTTTTCAAATCACTAACAGCTACTTTGGCATTTTAACCAGCAAACAAAAAAAAAAGAGAAATTGTTGTCATATGAAGTCTTCCCCTAGAAAACAGCACAGCCCATCAAACAATATTCATGAACAGTTTGTTTCTAAATTTTTTTGAGGTCTTTCGATGAGCCATTGGTGCACCCATCCGTAACACAGGTTCATTTAATTCTACACATTTGTTTCTGCATTTAATCTGAGTAGTGAATCAAAAGAGAAAACATCTTAAAGCCTGTAATGAGAAAATGAATTGGAATATGCAACTAAGTTTAAATTTATATCTCCTATAGGAAGTGCAGGCATTTCGAACTCGCCCTATTCAACAATAAAATTTCTCTAATTACCCTTGGAAATGCAGCCTTATGAACCAGTAGGCAAATGAATTAATGAGTGCTAAAAAGACAATTATAGTAGAATCACCAGCAGCCTTTTTTCCACCATGTGAGTAACTCTGGCAGTAGATGACACGTTGGGGTAACCACAGCAGTGGACTTCTGCCAGTGGTTCCCACATGGGCACTAACACTGGAAATAAAGAGGCAGGAAATTTTCTGTGAAAATGCAACTGCTATTACACAGTTAGAATTTCTAAAGCAATTAGAATGTTTGATAGCACTGAGAGAAAACCAATTTAATGAGAGTCCAGCAAGTCTCTTGAAAACACAAAGAAGGAAAACAGATATCAGTTATTCTCCTTCAAAAACGAAAAGTAGATAAAAACGTGAAGAAAATAAAGTTCTTCTGGGAAACTATACGTATAATGCCCTTTCTACAGAAGCAAACTATATGTCCTCCATCCTTCTTTTCCTAGCACAGTGTGTACTACAAGCCAGTCTGCTTCTGATTTTAAAGGGTTTTTTTTACTTATTTTTGAAAGTGCTTGTTCCTTACCTAGATATCTTTAATGTTCATTTAGGCTATGCCAGTGAACTTCAAGTTTGTAATTGAAGGCATGGAAGAAGCAGGGTCCTTGGGGCTAGAAAAGCTACTTCAAGAAGAAAAACAGTGCTTTTTCTCCAATGTTGATTATATAGTGATTTCGGACAGCCTCTGGCTCAGCAACAAGAAGCCTGCCCTTACATATGGGAGCCGGGGAAATGCCTGCTTCTTTGTGGAGGTAAAGGACACAGATTCACTTGAACTGGGCCGCTGACCAGAAAGGAGTGACATACCTGTAATCACATCTGTATCTGCATGCAGAGAAAGACTGAGAGCAAGCTTAATATTTAGAAATATGGAGCTTTCTTCTATACCCTTTTTGGCTTGTGCAGATTTCCCTCCCCATTTTGGTTCAATTAGCCTTTCATTAACTTCTCTTCAATCATAATTTCTCCACCTGCCTTTTTCTCCTTCATCCCTTTCCTATCCTACTACTCTCCTGCTACTCTCCCAGACTTTTCTCGTCACTTCCTCTGTACATCAACTTCGTTCTCGTGCAGCTTCTTCCCTATATCCCCTGACTCTCTCGCTCCAAAACCATTTCTTCTGCTGCTCTGCCCTTTTGCAGAAGACACTGCTTAATGCAATGTATTTGCCTAAAGGGACTCATTTTAATTGGATCACTGGGCTTAAAAGCCACACAAAATTTTTGTAACCATTGCCAGAAGCAAGTAACAGTGGACTGTAGTGTATTTAGCAGCCAACATGAGCTACTGTGAAATGAAGAGCAGAAGTTTCTCATCTGGAAACTTCCTGATGAAGCATAAAAGGAAGCCAGAGAGAAGATTAAAGCAGTTACTAACTAAAGAAAAATCTGCATTAACCTTTATGTCTGTAAAAGAATGAAATGTGTTTTTAACCAAAAGAGCCTCGGCAGCTTTGATTCAATCCTTTTAAGTCTTGGTTAAGAAAAATGATGCTATTAAAACATCAAAAATGATCTCTGCCTGCTACCAGACAGTTGGCTGTAATGAGGTTTTGAGAAAAATAAAGAAGTTTATTGCAGGAAAATAGTTTATGGTAAACACGAGTATGAAAATGTGTCTGGAAAAAGAAGCCACTTAACAAACCAAATGCCTCTTTCTATTCTAAAGCTGTATGGTTCAAGAGACCTCAATTCTTATTCGCTGCAACCTGAAATTAAGGTTTGACATATATTTTCTTAATACAAATCTTCTTGCCTTTATTATGAAGATTTTGCACTAAATAGAATGGATAGAGAACTTGAAGAATTTATTTTGCAATGTCAGAAACAGTAATACGCAAGTTTTTCACTTAAGAGGTGTTTAATATTACTGAAGCAAAAGAGCAAATGGAGGAGGACCCTTGCTCTCAAATGCCTGTGAAGTGCTACAGACAGATGAATTTCTCTTTCTAGTAGTTAACAACAGAGCCATATCTTCTCTTTACCAAAGCAGATTGTACCTGACATGATGTTTCCATTTTATAAATAGAAACACATAATCGTTCTCCATTCATTTGTGACCTTGTTTAAAAAATTGAAGCCACCAATTGTGATAGAAAACAACCACTCACGGAAGAATAAGGTAGGGAGTGTTTATATGTAACCAGTGCTTTTGGTACAGGTTGAATGTGGCAGCAAGGACCTTCACTCTGGAACTTTTGGAGGCATCATTCATGAGCCGCTGATGGACCTGATAGCTCTGCTGGGTAATAACATGCGTTGCTTAGGAGTAACTAGGGAGCAATGGCTAGCAATCAGAGTAAAGATCAGTGCCATCTTTAATTGACCCAAGTAAGGCAAGTCTAATTGAAGCAAGATTCACAGGTTTCCAAATCTCAGCATAGCTACGGTGGCAGCAGCTGAGGAAGGGAATGTCCCCAGTAAGGCCAGGACCTCAGACATGTGCCTGTTAAACTGATGCTAGTCACACATCAATGAAGAACATTTAAGGATTGCTGACAACTTGAATACATACACAGGGTAGTGAAGCCTGACTTTTGATGCTGATTTATATCTCAGTAGGATGTTGTTTTCATGTCAGTGGTTGAGCTGACACACCACACACTACAAACAGCAGCTCAATAGTTTTCTTTATAAATATGAAAATACATCATTAGGTGCTACAACTTGATGGATGCAAACAGCTGTTAGTAGTTAGTTGGTAGGCTTACTCATTCAGTACAGAGTTAGGTAGAAGGGAAAAGGTGCTGTGACTGCCGAGTGGAAGAATTAAGTCTCACTTGCACTGACATCTCTATCTTATTTTGTAGACAGCCTTGTGGATCACACAGGTCGTATTCAAATCCCTGGAATCTATGACAGTGTTGCTTCCCTGACAGAGGAGGAGAGGAAATTATATGAATCTATAGAATTTAATCTAGAGGAACATAAAAATAATAGTGGCGTGAAAAAATTCCTCTATGGCACCAAGGTAACATAAAATCTGTATAAATGGTCAGCAGAAAGAATTTAAATCACCCATTCATAGCATTTATATATAGAGTCAAACTGAAAGATCAATGGCAAACTTAACATATAATAAAGGAGTACAGAGCATTAAAAGGTGAATAAAATTAATCTGCTGAAAATGTAAGCTCCTGCATCTGGGGAAAATGATTCAAAAGATGAATAATCAATGAAAAGGAATGATGCAAAACTAACAGTATTTCTCCCCCTTCCTTGCAACTACGCCCATGCCTAACCAGCCAAACAAAATAAGCATTAAACCCCCTGCTCACATGCGATATAGTAGAAAAGAAATCATATTCAGCTCTGAAAAACAGGAGGCAGCTTTAGGCAGATGTGTTCTGGGTGGTTTTTTATTTGTTTAATTCAGATTTTAATGTCTGCTGAGCATGCCAAAAAAGCACCAAAAGCTATAAGCCTCCCTTTGCCAGCACTTAAGAATTATATCCTAAATAAAAACCAGCAGGTAAGGGCTGGCTCAGAAAGATCTCTCCGCACAAGAGTGGCAGTTGGGAGATAGGAGTGATTCGTTTTTTTATCACTAACATAATTATACTGGAATAAGTTCTAACATGGATGCTTTTATTTCCATGAAAAAGCTTCCAAATTAGCCTAAGCTAGACTGTAATAATCAGTAATACAGAAGTATAATGTAACTACACTATGTAAGTTTTGATGCTTTACGTATATGAGAATGAAGTAGTGCAAATTTTATGTGTACATAAAGCTCCAGTCTCATAAAACTGGAGTAGAAGGACCAGAGCAGCACCCTGCGGTTCTGCATGAAGACTAATTTATAATTTATATATTTCTCCTTTCTTCCTTAGAATAAGCATTGTCTTTTATTTTTCTTCTTTTTTTAATCTTTCTTATCTTCTCCAGAAAAAGAGATCAACTTTGTTACTGAACATCGTCTTACCTATTATATTATTTAATGCTCATTAGTAGAATTTATTCCCTGGTATGATCTGGTTAAACTGGTAACAGCTTTCTCCTGTGAGAAGTACCAAGAGTAACAGATGATCAGATCAGAAATTGTTCTGATTTTACTTTGCACTAGAGAAATTTACTTCCATGATATCTTAACATCAATTTATATAAATTGTGAATGGCTCCAGTGTCATCCCTTATATTTTCAATATTTTTTTTTTTGAAGGAAGAAATACTTCTACACCTGTGGCATTACCCTGCTCTCTCTATTCATGGGATTGAAGGAGCTTTTCATGAACCAGGAATTAAAACAGTCATTCCAGCAAAAGTCATCGGCAAATTCTCAATCCGCCAGGTCCCCAACATGGACCTTTCGGTTGTGAAACAACAGGTAAGAGGCAAACCTGGTTTTTTTTGGCCTCTACTGTGTAAACTATGTGCTTCTCAGCACCTCACAAGTTTATACCTGAAGTAGTAAACTGAGTGTTTCTAGCATGTATTTGTTACTGAGAGCAGAAGTAAGAATGTTTGGAGTAAGCTTGAGTTGCTTCTGACTGCAGGTGGTGGAGCACTTGGAGAGTGTGTTTTCCAAGAGGAACAGTCCAAACAAACTGAAAGTGTCTATGCCTTTGGGCGCGAAACCCTGGCTCGCTGATATTAATGATCCACTATATAAAGCAGCAAGAAGGGCAATAAAAACAGGTATTTTCCTTCTTTTTTCCCCCCATTCTTAATGTGTCTGCAAGTGTGCAGGGGAATTGTGCTCATCCATAGAGCAAAAGGGATTTCCCAGTTCAGTTCTGCAGCCACTTAATCCTACGATTTTGACAGAACAGCTCAGCCATATCTTCTTCCACATCTTGCTGAATTGGGGCATATTTAATAGGAGTAGCCAAAAGACCTCATTTAGTTTCTTCGTGTACTGATACAAAGCCAGAGGTTTGTAGAATGCAGCTGATTCATGAAATCAATTTGCTACTGAATCAAAACAGTTTCTGCTCACAAGTTCTTAGTATCAACTGTCTCCTCAAACATATGGTAGAAAAGAAAGCACCTTATTTCGCTTAATAATGAATTAATTCTTCCCATGTATTTCAGTTTTCAGAGCAGAACCAGATTTTATCCGGGATGGTTCAACAGTTCCTGTTGCCAGAATGTTTCAGACTATCATGAGGAAAAGTGTGATAATGCTTCCAGTCGGAGCAGCCGATGATGGGGAGCACTCACAGAATGAGAAAATAAGCAGGTTTGTTTTATTTGTTGGTTTGCACTACAAGAGAAGGGGGGAGAACTGAAGTCCCCTGGTATACCCACGACTAAGCACAGCCAGATGGGAAGCTTTGCCATGCACTGGAGAGTCCCGAACTACTGTCTCCAGCAAACCTGTTGCCGTGCCAAACAGAAAGTAAAATTCCCAACGTATTTTGTACAGCTATGCATTCTTCATGGGATGTGTACTCAGTCTAAATACACCATGTTGGCAGTGAAATTAAAACTGCAAATGGAATTTGCCTCTGGTCTGAAAAATGATGATGTAGACGGGCACTCTCCTATCACAGCATCCATTTTTAAGTATGCCAGTTGGATGTATGCAGGCTAATGGTTAAGTAAAGATTTTTATGGCTTTCAGTATGAAGTTGTATTTATATTACAGGGACAAAACCTCATGCAATTATACCAAAAATAACTTAAACTTGCCACTTGTGTTCATTCTTTCAGGCATTATGGTAAGACACTGCTCAGTGTGTTGTCTGAACACTCCTGTAGCTTCTCAGTCATGTCATGTTGTGCTTGAGGAACTGGAGAATTCTACAATAATTCTCAAATTGATTTTTTGTTTCCCCTCACTAGTGCCTCAACCCTTTTGGCTACAGCCAATAGTACTTAGGGGATGTAAGACTGGGAAAGTTTTCTCAATGAACCTTTTCAATTCCCCTTTAATGCCAGTTGAAGGATGTCCAGAATTTCTGTGCACTGGGTCCTTTTTTTATGTGACCAATCTTGCAAATTCCCCTGAGGACTGAAAACTACGCTAATTTCAAGAGCAGAACAGCTTGACAGGTCTTTAATGTTTTTCTTTCCTTCTTCACAGACACAACTACATTGAAGGAGCCAAAATGTTTGCAGCCTTTTTCCTGGAGATATCAAAGCTACATCGGCACTTACATGAAACTTCCAGTATGGAGACTAACAACTGATAGACCATCACAAACAAATCAGTGAAGCACTTTTTTAGTCTTAAGCTTTTTAATTTCCTGATCTGGAAAAACATAAAAATCGCATATTCAGTGGGTCTGAATTGGTGGAATAAAGTAACTGCCATGTTATTACTTGGCATACTACTAAATGGCATGCATTTATCTTAAACCTAATGCTATAAAATAGGGTTATGGATAATTCATTCTTGCTGAGTGGAATAAGTTACGTTTTAGTTTTAAAATTCAAAGCAAAGGGATTTTTTTTTACATGTATTTTATTAAAATTGCTTTATTTACGTTTTGTAGTATCACCATGTTCACGCTGCTTAGCACATACTCCGGTTTCTGGATATAAGCAATACACAGCACTGTCATTTCCTCCTAGTATAAACAAAAGTTAATTATGTAATTGTTTGAAGAAAGATCCACTATCAAGTTAATCTCTTCCCTGTCCTTCAAGGGATGCTGTAAATAGGAAATGTAATACAATTAGCTTGCTGAATTTGATGTAAAGACTTGCCTATGAACATCTATTTATATGAATAATCACTGAGGTCAACAGAACTGCAATAAACATTTAGAGGTCTGGATTCTGCTTCTCCCCACATTTCATCCAGGTCTCCTATAATTGTGCCGTGAGCACGGTTTTAAGAATTACTACATAGTATGTTTCATATGATTTTTTTGTACAACAGGAAAAAGTTTTTGTAAACATCTCTTCTGGCCAATCTGTCACCAGAACAGCATTTTTCCACTCAGTTAGCAACTGGTTATTGTGAATTACTTTTAAAGCATCAGTTTACACTGATAATTAAAGGCAAATTAGTTATTTTGAAATTAAAACAATAGCTGAGAGCTCACTTTGCTGTTCAGGCAAAACACACAGCACAAATTGCATAATTAAAATCTGTATTATAACCAGATTTAAAAAGAAACTTAGGAGTGTTATCCCTACTCTTAAAACAAATGACATTAATTAAATTACAGAAAGTAGGTGGCACATTTCCTTTCTCTCCTGCTACCTCCCTGCAAAAACCTGCAAGAATATTGTACCACAGATCACCTGTATGAACAGCTCTTTAAAAATCCCAACCCGTAACTAAATGAGTTTCTGATTTTTAGTAGTTGCCCTGAAGTTCCTAGGAGCTGCAACCTAAAAGTAGCTGGCCTTTTAAGAGATCTGGGAACAGCAGTAACCTGGGATACTTAGGTTTCAAAACAGGTTTTCAGCAAATACCCATTCTCAGACTTACCTTACTCAGGGCTGTGAGGCTCATGCTTCACCTGTAAGAGCTGAGCAAGGCTGCTGGCTGCTGATGGCATTCACAGGGAAAAGGACCCAGCTCAGTTCCTCTTACCTGTGTTGGCTCTGCAGCCTCCACAACTGCAGTATAACTTTTGGTGCCTATGTCAAGAGAGAGGAGTCCAAGACAAGGACCAAACCTCCAAAATCAGAAGACTCTGTTTTGTTCATCATCAACTTGCAGAACAGGTCCTCTGCAGTCTCTCAGCTTCCTTCACCTGTTGAAACCATACAGGAACCTGCAGGGTAAGGCACGCTGCAAAGGCAAGCACTCCAGCACCTGCACAGGACTCGGGGAAGGTCAGCCCATGCTTAAAAGCTACTGCTCCATAAAGGTAAATGACTGAATTTTGCCGAAGTACTTGAAGACATACAATTGACATAAAACTTTATCGCAACCATCTCCCGTTTCACTGTGGCTTTCCAAAGTGACTTCAACCACCAAGAAACAGCTACTCATGACACTTTTGGTAAAAGAGAAGAGTGGAAGGCTCAGTGAGGTGGTGGGTGTGGCTTTCAGGACTTTTCAGATGATCTATTTCCTCCTGAAAGGTATGGAGACTGTGTTTCTAGGAATAAAACTGCTCTAAAAGTCACTATAATCCGTACTTTCCATGGGTTCTACAACATTAAGAAGTGCAACTGAAGGTGGGCTTACGCTATATGTAGTTTTTTCTGTTGCTCTTGGGAATGCCAGATAAAATACATCCAACAAAGACAGCATAATTTCATAAGCACAGGTACTATCAGGGCGGTGCACTGAAATAAGGTTCTGCTCTGAAATAGCCTCTTATTGTCAAGGTAAAACCACATGTGTGAAGCAAGCAGGGCCAGTGAACTATGCAGACCAACTTTGGTCCCAGAAGACAGAAAGAGAAGACGACTTCAATTTCAGGTTCTCGTAGCCAAGAAAGGCAGCACTGGGGAATCCACTCCTATCCACAGGGGTATTTCCCTCTTAGATCAAGACAGGACATCCACCAGTCATGCTGTCTTTTCCTGTGTTGAGCGGCACCTCATCAGTCTTTTGAACAAAAAAAAAAAAAAAGGAGGAAATATACAAGTGCTTCATACACAATTAGTTACTAGTTATTCTTGTGTTATTGCCTACTGTGGTATGGAGCAGACAGAGCTTTAAGTTATACAGCTAAGCAAACAGCTGGTACTGCTCTTTAAGTGAGAAACATTTCTAATGAAATCAGTATTTTAGTGTGGAAGATACATAGCACCTGCAGAATCATTCCTAATGTTGTTCTGTTAGAAAATGAATACATTCTATGTTTACAATCAATTTATAAACTACTTCATTAACTAATTAATGCTTTATTAATAATTGACTTATTCAGTTTGCATTTTAATATATTTTAATCAGTGTAAGTATTTCAGAACAAATCGCAAGCATTTACATTTTTATCATGACTTTAAAAATATGCACATACCTAAGCCAGAACATTAAATATAGGTAAACCTGTGAACATTATATAAAAAGAGCTTAAAAAAGAAAAATATTTTTGTTAGGCATTTCTTTCACTAATAGCGATTCTTCCTTGTTTCTTCTTCTATACCAATGGCTCCCTCTTCAGGCTATTCCTAAAAAATGTTGCCTCTCTTCATTTTCTGTTAAAAACGTTTAAATTTACAAAACTCTGGCTCTCGTGATCATGCCTTCTTTCCTCAGGATGTCCCCTCTCAGTAAGCAGATGATGAAACAACTGATGGACCAGGCGTGCTGACCAAATATTTAAATACGGGTGTTACCCAAGATCCAGACCTACAGAAATTCTCAGGCACCTGAAAAGCGTATGAAATGAGTTTGTAAACCATGGAGAAACTGAGCTTGAGGGACACCAAAAGGTTGTTTTACCAGTTTTCCCGTGCTGAAAAATAAGAATAATTATATTGTTCTTAACCAGTCATTCTTGAAACTGCCATCAGTTTCCATAGTCTCTTGATAAGCTATTAAAGTTCTTAAATGTCTTTATAAAGGTAAACGTATATATAACTAAAGATATCCTTCCTACAAATTAAAAAGACTTCCTCCCTGTAGAATTGATATTATAGAGAGGACAAAATATGTACTATAAGCCTCAAATACTGGACAAAGAGTTATCTATCTTCTTACCTACGTTGTGTGTGATACTTTATGTACTGATACTCATATGTTTTAAACTTTATTTCAATCTTTATCGGACTGGTCATTCATTTGGGTTCTCCATTTTCACTTGACGAACAGCTCAGGCTGCAGCAGCTGCTTGGTCCTCAAACCATTCTCACAGCCTTGACAACCCACTCCATATCAGCAGTGATGTCGTCTGCTATAGGGCTAAGTGTAGCCAGCAACTACTTGGCTACATGAAGCTGGAAGTTGTTAGGCCCAATTAGTAAGTCTGGCACTGCCTTGTACACACTGTAAGACTGTGGATTTAGGCTGGGAACAACGGTGATAACACCAATGTTTTTAGTTGTTGCTCAGTAATATTTACTCTGACCAAGGACTTCTCTCAGTCTCATGCTCTGCCAGAGAGGAGGGGAAGCCAGGAGGAAGCAGAGACAGGACACCTGACCCAAACTGGTCAAAGGGCTATTCCATACCACAGCACGTCATGCCCAGTATAGAAACTGGGGAGAGTCACCCAGGCGGCCAGATCGCTGCTTGGGTTGGGCCGGGCATCGGTCGGTGGGTGGTGAGCGGTTGTATTGTGCATCACTGCTGTTTATTGGTCTTTTCCCTTTCTCCTTTTACTTTTGTATTTCTCTCCTCGTTATTCTCCTTTTCATTATTATTATATTGTACTTTAACTATTAACCTGTTCTTATCTTAACCCACAGGTTTTAATTTTTTCATCAATTCTCCTCCCCATCACAACCCCAGGTGGAAGTGAGCAAGTGGCTGTGTGGTATTTAGTTGCCAGCTGGGGTTAAACCATAAATGGTAAACCTGCATTTTAAAAATCATAAGCAACTATGAAAAAACCAACTGCCTCCCACCACAGACATCAAAAGACTCTTTAGACCTGGCTTCTAATATATGTAACTACATACTAATCATGTGACTTAGCTTGAGAAAGGGAGAAAGACCATGAAGTGTTTCATTAACATGGTTTTTTCATGAGCTTATAAACCACAACTAATCACGCAATTACTAATGGCATGATACTAGTATCTAATATTAGTATCTAATATTACTAGTACTAATCACACGACTTAGGCTGAGAAAGGGAGAAAGACCATGAAGTGTTTCATTACTATGGCTTCTTCATGAGCTTATAAACCACAACACCTTTTACAAATGACCTCCCCCTGCCTTATTCAACTGTTTCTCTTTTGAACTTCTTCCTGCTAAAAGTATCAAGCACAGCTTGGAGAGTTTGTATCACCTTCAAATGACAAGCTCAGCGAAAAACTGC
>NW_009928204.1:24526-24891 GCF_000696875.1 Nestor notabilis | reverse complement strand
CCACAGAGGAGACTGAGATGAGATCTTGGGCACAAGCTCTCCCCTGTGAGGGTGCTGAGGCGCTGGCACAGGGTGCCCAGAGAAGCACCAGGTGAGCTTTAAGGGCCCTTCCAACACAAACCTGTATTTCTTTTCAACATTGGAATCGTTTGGACCAAACTGTGGGGATGACAAGTCACAGGGGAGGAGCAGCAGTGGGTGCTCTGTGGGACTGCGGCTCTGCCGGGAGCTGACGGACCCTGCAGGCTGCAGCCACAGGAGAACGCTGCCGGCGTGAATCTCCGGGTTTGTTCCTCTCTTCTGAGACAGGAACGGGTCCCACCGGCAGGGGCCCACCTCCCCAGGGGGGAACGGGGCACCCGGGT
>NW_009928204.1:13562-24253 GCF_000696875.1 Nestor notabilis | reverse complement strand
CACCTCCACAGGGGTGAACGGCTCACCAGGCTCTGGTTTCTGCCCAGGGCTGGCGATGGCCAAGTCTCCAGTGCAGGGCAGTGCCACCAACCTGGCACGGTTTCTTCAGGGACACGGAGCTTAGCACGGGGCAGAGGGGGGGTGGCCCCGTGCCGGTGGGCACTGCCGGGTGTCCCCGTGGCTCCTGACTCTCCCTCCTCTGCAGCTCGGGGAGGACTCCGATTACGACAAGCTGAGCGATATGGTCAAATACCTCGACCTGGAGCTGCACTTTGGGACACAGAAACCTACAAGTAAGTACCTGAGCCCCAGCACAGGTCCTGGTACCGGGGTTTGGTGGGCAGAGGGGCAGTGCCTGGCCCCAGCATCACCCGTGGCACAGACTTTGTTCATGCTCAGCATTGTGTGCCCGCTGCCTCGGCAGATCATTAAGGTGGAGATTGTTTCACCATCTCCCTTAATTTTCTTCACTGCTCTTATTTGTGTCCTCTCCACGTTCCGGCTGGTTGGGGCAGGGAAACTCCACTGGAAGGTTTCATTCCCTGTGCCGCTTCCCAGCTCTCACAGTGCCATTGCCATTGGAATGCTGCTGTGGCCCCACAGCACAGCTCGAACTTGCACCATGTAGTGATGAGTTGTGCACAGCCTCTGCTTGCCGTGGTCCGTGCAGTGGGGACAGACAGTGCCAGGCACCGGAGGAATGGCTGCAACTGGGGAGGGAATTGGAGCTTTGGGAACTCAGCTCTGAGAAAGCCACAAGAACATTTCTCTGTGCATAAAGAGCACTACAAACACCACTTCTCTTTTTACACCTATAATAAGCTAGTTCCCCCCAAGACCTATGAATAGGGTCTGGAGTTACCCCAAATGCCACCCCTCTTGCTCTTGAATAGGGGTCTCCTGCAGACCCTCAGACTGAGGCATTCAGGGTGCAAGCAGAGGGCTCCTACCCCCACAGTATTCCCAAAGGGAGCTGTGGGACACTGTGGCCACCTCATTTACACTGGGAAAAGCAAAATGCCAGTGGAATGGCTGAGCTCTCCTGCAAGGGACACGATACATGATGGCAGCACGGGCAGAGCTACGTCAGAGCAGGCAGATACAGCTGGGCCGGGCAGTGGAAGTGGGATGAAACGGGATTCATCATTCTGGGGATGTTTCTGGGCAGTCTGGGGGTTTCTGTGTGTTTCACCTCTCGTTTTGCCTTTTTCAGCTCCAACTGAGTCCTCCATTGAGGAGATCTTTGAATCGCTGAATTCAAGGATTCCCGGAGCCATTGCTGTGTGCAAAGCATCAGTTCTGTCACTCATGGTTTCCCTGTTTGCAGGACAGTTTTCTTCCCGCTGGAGCCGGCTGAGCCTGTCCTTACCCGTGATTAAATCTCTCAGTTTCTCTTCCAGAGCCAACTCTCATGCCTGAAAACTTTAAAAAGAAAGATGTGGTTGAGATTTTGTCCCACAAAAAGGCTTACAACACATGTGAGTAAAGATCACGGTGAACCTACCCCAAAACGGGCCCAGAGATGGGGCCGGGGATGTAGAGAACTGGAAAGGTAAAAGGAAGGAGGCCACATGAGCATAATCCCATGGGCACAATCCCATGGGCACAATCCCATGGGCACAATCCCAGCACAGCTCTGCTGCTCTGGGTTCTTCCTGCAGCCTCCAGGCTGGGCTCAGCCCTGGGCAGGGGAAGAATCAGTGTTTACAAAGAAGGGATGGAGATGGGATGTGGCTCATTGGCCTCGGGAGGCAGAGGGACAGAGCTTGCATGGTCCCATGGAGCAGTGAGGGTGTGCAAGGGGCAGTGCTGCTTCTCCAGGATGTCCTTCTGATAGGAAGGAGCATGGAAGGGCTTGGGGGGAGCCTGTGAGACCCGGATCTCCTGGCCATGGGGGATGTGGGAGAGGAGAAGGAGCTGGGGGTGGCTTCCACTGCAGCCCAGCCTGACGTGTTGGTGATGTGCATGCAGGGGATGCGATACTCTGGGCGGCTCTGAAGGTCCAGAGTGACTCCTTGGGGTCCCCATGCAGCCTTTTCAGGGCCTTGGGGAGCAGGAAGCCCTTCCTCTCCCTGGTGATGGCCCTGTGCCAGCGTGGGCACATGGAGTGGTTCACGTCACTCTCACACCTTGAGCTTCACCTCCTGGTCCCATCCTGCCTGGCAGCCTGTCCCCACACACTCATCCCCACCGGGTCCCATCCCTCTCCCCTCCAAGTGACATCCCTCCTTTCCCACAGCCATCCTCATAGCCCACCTCAAGCTCTCGCACATGGAGCTGCGCCAGATTCTCATGACGATGGAGACGGACCGGCTGGAGCCTTCCCACATCAAGCAGCTCCTGCTGTACGCGCCGGATGGGGAGGAAGTCCAGCGCTTCCAGAGCTACAAGGAGAACCCCGGCAAGCTCAGTGAGCCCGACCAGTTTGTGCTGCAGGTACCTGTGGGCAGAGATGTCCTCCCAGGGTCTGCATGTCCCTGGGATGTCCCGCTGCGAGCTGGAGGGGAGGGAAGCATGGAGCAGTCAGCAGGATGCTCCTGCCTGCTGCGGGATGGGAAGAGCTGGTGGCACCCACAGCTCCCACAGCTGCAGCATCCCTTGATGTTTGCTCCATGATAGCAGTGACTTTGCCCAGCTCTGACTTACTTTCTGGTGACAAGGTCACTTGTGGGTACTGGCACAAAAAGTCCCCATCCGGTGGCAGCAAACCGGCTGTGCCCTGTGAGCTCCAGCCATCAGGCTGCTCCGTGGTGTTGCCTGTTCATGCTGCTTCCATGTACAGGGAAGTATCCTGGGAAAAACACCATAGAGGAGGGATTCAGGCTGATGGTGGTGGTGGGAATTCTCTCCTCCTTTTGTTCCCAGATGCTGTCAGTCCCAGAGTACAAGATCCGCCTGCGCAGCCTGCACTTTAAGACCACTCTGCAGGAGAAGACAGAGGAGATCAAGGCGAGCTACGAGTGCATCTGCAAGGCCTCTCTGGAGCTGAAGAGCAGCAAGAAGCTGGCCAAGATCCTGGAGGTCAGCACAGTCCTTCCTGCTGCTACCACTGTCCATGGGAATGCCGGCAGGAGCCCGGGCATCCCAGTCGCTGCTCCAGCCCCAGTGCTGTGCCCTGCACCTCTCCAGCTCCAGCCTGACCACTGCAGGGCTCCTTAACCCCACTGAGATCAGCTGCCCCAAACTGATTCAAATGTGGGTTTAAGAGAAGCAGGTGGGATAAATGAGGTCAAAATGTGACAAAGGCATTTCCAGATGACAAACGAACCTCCTTGGTGGCACATGAGCAGTAACCCCCAACACCACGTTAGGTCAGTAGGGGGCAATGGCTGGTTGCACATTTTTGGGTGATAACAGAGTCCCAGCCGGCAAATCCCGATGGTCCTGATGTTCCTCCTCCTCACCGGGTCCCAGGAGGGATGCTGGGCCTTGGGTGAGCCCGCTCTGGGGTCCTGATGTGCCTCCGAGGCTGCAAAGCTGCAGCAGAAGGAATTGGAGCATTCTGGAGGGGAGAGCTGGCTCTGCTGGTCACTGTTCCCTTTAAAATATCCCTTAAAGATCTGCAGGTAAGAGCCACAAAAGCCCTTGGGAGCAGGAGAGCTTCGGCACTTGTGAGTGTGTACAGAGCCAGAGGAACTCTGCCTTTCCCCGTGTTCACCCACCCAATCTACCCCACTGAATGAACTGGTAGGTTACTAATGATGCTCTGTGAGCACGTGTGTGGGGCCCCTTATCAGAAGTGACCTGACCCAGGAGAGGTCCTGCAGACAGAGGGTGACGGTTTAGTTCTGCTTCTACCACATCCCTGGTGGGTGTCTGTGACCCAGAAGGAGACGGGATGATGTGAGTGCTGGAGGTCACTGGCCAGTCACTCACTGGGGTTTCTCTCTGCAGTTTGTGCTGGCAATGGGAAACTACCTGAACAACGGGCAGCCCAAGACCAGCAAAACCACAGGCTTCAAAATCAACTTTCTCACCGAGGTAAGATGACACGTGCTTGTTCCTGGGCAGGGCCAGGAGCTCCAAGTGCCTGGTTCGTTGTGCCTGTCCTTGTCCAGGGCTCTCAGAGTGGGGACCGGTGGGATTGATGTGCAGGGGTGGCTTCAGAGGGGCTGTAGTGGTGCTCTGGTGCTTCAGTGTGCTGGGGACTGAGACCTGTGCTCGGTAAGAGGCTGGGTGAGAGCCTGTGGCCTTCCTGCTGTGGGGTGGGAGAAACCAAAGGTCCTCATCCCACGTGGGCTGCTGTGGAGGATGGGCCGAGAACATCAATTAGCACCTCAGCACCACTCGTCTGGGTGTAATATGCTGTGTAAACGTTAAATGTCCTATTTAAACATTAATCCACATATCGTGGCTGGGATTGCCGTGCACGTGAACGGAGGGTGAGCTGAGAGCACAGAGGAGCAGCTGTGTTCGGTGACCGGCACACCGAGCGCGTGGCAAACCCCTCTGCATAGGCGTCTCCTGACGTGTTTTGCTTTGCTGCAGCTGAACACAACCAAGACCGTCGATGGGAAATCCACCTTCCTGCACATCCTTGCCAAATCACTCAGCCAACACTTCCCAGAGCTCCTGGGCTTTGCCAAGGATCTTCCCACAGTGCCGCTCGCTGCCAAAGGTAAAGGGACAAACGCATCTGTGAGCTCCTTGCACTGTCTCTTTGTTCCGTATTGGTCTGGAATGATGGGTCATGAGCTGCACAGCATTGGCATGAGCAGGACGGCAGTGGAATAGGTGAGGAATGGTCCTCAGTGAGAAGATGGGGTTAGGAGGGGATGAGCTGAGTGAGAGGGGAGGTCCCATCCGTCCCATGCTGCTGCACATGGGAGTGCCCCAGCAGTGCCCCATCCCCTGACCCAAACCTTCCGACGTGCAGCAGCGGTTCCCAAGTTCAGAGGTATCGGTGCAGCAGAGGGAAGGGCCAGGAGCTGCTCTGCTGCACCCAGCCCCTGCCTCCTCCCGTCCCCAGCTCGGGTGCCAGCACTATTGCTGTGTGTGGTACAGAGTGTACAGCACCCTGGTGTGATGGGTTCACAGTCCAGGCACAGCCGTGACGCTGCCTGAGGCTTGTCCAGCTTCCCTGGCTGCAACAGGACGAAGCCACAGAGGTGCTGGGGACCATCCATGCACCGCGGTGGTGCCAGAGCAGGCTGGCTGCGTGCAGAGCAGGGGCTGTGTGCTCCTCGCACATCATCCCCTGCTGCCTGTGAGCAATTCCCTTGGGAATTAGTGCTACAGTGGGTAAATAAAGGAGGAAATTCAGGCCTGGGGATGTACATTTCCCCTTGAAATTCTATACCTGTGGCTTTCCCAGGTGGATTTTGTACCTGCCCTGACTACTTCTGTCAGTGAAGGTTCCCTGCTGCCCACACTCCTGCTGCTTTACACCCAGTTTCACACCCTGTGCCGTGCAGGGCCCTCCTTTGCTGCAAGAAGCAAACCAGCCCTGAGCCTCCACACGCTGACCCCTCTATTCTCATGCAGTGAATCAGAGAACACTGACAGCTGACCTAAAGGACCTGCACACCACTGTCAGTGACATACAGATGGCCTGTCACAACATGCCAGCTACCGCAGAGGACAGGTTTGCAATTGTGATGACCGTATCCTTCTGTGAACAGGGCACAAGGTGACTTTCCTGCCCTCGACTAAAACCGTTCGGTATCTTTATGCCCCCCTGGTCAGCCCCGGGGCTGTGTCTGGCTGTAGGAAAGCACCATCTCAGCACTTGGTGAGAGCGTGGTGGGAATGTCCCCCCTCTACTCACAGTGTGATAACCAGCTCCTGTGGTGGTCACCGTTTGCCATGTCCCTGCATGGCAAAGCCAGTGCCACAAGGCCAGAGAGGTTGATGAGCTGCTCTTCCTTCCACATTGGCCCAGAGAAGCTGTGGCTGCCCCATCCCTGGCAGTGTTCAAGGCCAGGTTGGACACAGGGGCTTGGAGCAACCTGCTCTAGTGGAAGGTGTCGCTGCCCGGGGCAGGGGTTGGAGCTGGAGGAGGTTTAAGGTCCCTTCCAACCCAAACCTAGTGTTCTGTACGTGGTGCTGGGGGAGCTGAGCGTGCCAGCGGCTCCCTTCTCAGCCAGCACCTGCAGCAGCTCCTTTCTTAGACCCGAGATGAATCCCAGCCACTTGATAAGCAGAGTGACTCGGACCTGTACCAGGCTGTTTCCCCTTAAGCCACTTCCCTCAGTCCTTCCTGGAGAGTGCCCAGCCTGCCATGCGATCCCTGGACGACCTGCAGCACAAGGCCATGGAAGAATTCAGCAAAGTCTTGTCCTTCTTCGGGGAGGACTCGAAGATGACAACTTCTGAGGCTTTCTTCGGCATTTTTGCAGAATTCATGAGCAAGTTTGAGGTGAGTTGCACTCGCGAAGGCTTCCCTGTGAAGTGTCAGTGGTCTGGTTGCATGTGAGCTGTGGGAGCCAGCTGAGGGACCTGTGACTGCCTGTAAAGTGCCAGTTTTCAGTGCACAAGTTGGCCGGTGGGTGCAGGAGGGTTGGTGGCCATCAGCCCCACGAAGAGCAAAGCAGGTTGTCGTGGTCCAACCTTCTTGGATAACGAAGGCTGGGTTGGAGCTCCACAAAGCAGACACTGAGTTGTTGCCCTGGGTTCAGCCTTAAACCACGACACTTGTCCCGTGGGAAGCTGAGGTAGAATTAAGCCTGCAGTGGCCACGATCACTGGAGCATCCCTGCCCAGCTCCTCTCTCTGCTCTCTCTGCAGCGGGCACTCGGTGACGTGCAGGTCGGCGAGAGCCAGCGCAGCCCCCGGGTGACGTCCCCCCACGCCAGCCACACGAGGTGCATCGTGCGTTGCCAACCAAGTGCAATTTGCTCCCGTCGAGTCTCGTTGTACATACGCTGCTGCCGCCTGCTCCCACCCAGCGCACCACGGGCCGAGGCTTGGGGCACTCTGGGTGCTGGAGGGGCACCACAAGGGATGGTGGATGGGAGTGAGGGGGGGCACGGGGACATGGAGGTGGACACAGCGCTGGTCTTCACAACAGCTTTCCTGGCATCCTCCATTCCCAGCTTGTTCCAGGATTTAGACTCCTCTGGGGAAACCCTCACTCTTGTGTTTCCAGAACATGCCATTGCTGGCCAGTGGCAATGGGATGCGATATAACACAACCTTCAGAACCCTTCTGGCACATCAGTGTGGCCCCAAATGCAGACCCAGCCTGCTCCTGCCCAGCTGTGCTGGAGTAAGGGAAGCCCGGAGTCCTTCTCGGCCACCAGCTTTGCTTAAAGGTGTGTGAGAGACTGGTAGATCTTGAAATCATCCCAAGAGTTTAGCAGCAGCATTATAGGCTTATTGAAACTCGCCAGGAGACATAAATCCCCGAGCATTTTAATGCCTCAGGGGCAGAGACCAGCGAGATCCCTGTCCTATATTTGCTCCTGAGGCTGGAATCCCAAGAGTCCCTTTACTGTATGGCCAGATGTTTATGCCCAGGGAACTCAAAGTGTGCAGGTCCAACCTTTCCCCAGCATCTGGTTGTTGCTCAGACGACTGACTTCCCTCGGGGATGTCCCCTGGGACGGAAGGGCTAGCAGCATCCCTCGGTGACACAGCGCCCAGAGAGCATTCCAGCAGCAAACACACCCCAGTGCATTAGCACTGGGAGGCATTGCTCCGTGCAACCCGCATCCGTTGCCTTTCAGACCCCACTTGCTCCAAATCCCATCCTGTGGAAGCTGTATGGTATGTCCTCCCACCTATTGCCAGAGCCAGAGCTCCGCCTGCAGCCTCTGCTTGAGCGCAGGATCACCGACCGGTGCATTACTTAGGGGGGGCCTGATGACCATCAAACGGGGGGGTTTGGTCTGTTTTTAAACCCCGCTGTAGGAAGGGAAGTGCATTTCCACAGGCGTTCTCAGTTCATACAGCTTGAAGTGCCAGGTAGCTTCCAGTGTTGTCCATCCCAGCCCGTGTCCCCACGGCGGGGCCAGGGCAGCGCTCCCGCAGCTCCACTTGGCTGGGATGCTGCACACTGCAGCCACTTCATTTTGGGTTCTTTTTCTAACAGCATATTCAATATTGAAACCACCCGAAGTTCTTTCCTCGCGAAGGTGAAAACGCTGTACATAGGTTTTGCTACGTGTGGTACCTTTCCGGGATAGGTAGAACTCCAACCCCTTTGGTATTTTTATGTGAATATTTTCGAAGAACCAGGACTTCTGACTTATGGTTATATGATTTGATAACGGGACTTATGTATAGTCACAGTTCAGTCTCTCCCCCGTGCCTATGTGCTACTCCTAAAATAAAGCTACTGCCTTCTGCCTCCCGACGGCATGGACCTGTGTTGTGTCCAGAACTGCTTCGTGTGCTGGCTGCAGGTGAAGGCGTGAGGGACTCTGCATCATGCACCGCTGTGACCACGCTTGTTCGCACTGACCCCTCACACCTCCAGGAGAGGGCTGCAGGATCCGACCTTGCTGCGTTTGGGCTGGTAACAGCGTGAACAGCCCTGCGTGTGCAGCAGCACCCAGGCTCCCACGCTGGCTATGAGCAGCACATTCTTAGCATAGCATGAAGTATTCCTGCAGCCTTCAGGAGAAAGCACTGAGCGAGTGTACGAGCCAGCGGGTTGTTTCCCCCTGGGAAGGAATTCTTGGCTGAGGTTGGGTTTACGTCCCTGGAGCGGTTTATCTCCCTTTGCGCTATCAGCAGAGGCGCAGGGGCCGGCTGCGTATCAGCCTTCCTGGTTGTAGTTTAGCTTGTTTACAGCAGCCTGCTCATCCCTCCCCAGAGGCAGCTGTAAAACAGCTCAGAGCGGAGCGAACAGAGGCTGACAGGAGAAATCCCTGCTGGGCACGTGCAGTTAAAGTGCTCACACCCCTCCTGGAGTTTCTTTAGCGCTCCTGGCTCAGCCAGCCGGGCTCCTCTGCAGCTCTGGGGGTAACCATGGAACCCCAGAGTGCTTTGGGTTGAGAGGACCTTAAACCTCCTCCTGCCCCAACCCCTGCCCCGGGCAGGGACACCTTCCACTAGAGCAGGTTACTCCAAGCCCCTGTGTCCAACCTGGCCTTGAACACTGCCAGGGATGGGGCAGCCACAGCTTCTCTGGGCACCCTGTGCCAGCGCCTCAGCACCCTCACAGGGAAGAGCTTCTGCCTCAGAGCTCATCTCAGTCGCGCCTCTGGCAGGTTCAAGCCATTCCCCTTGTCCTGTCCCTACATCCCTTGTCCAAAGCCCCGCTCCAGGTTTCCTGGAGCCCTTTGGGCACTGGAAGGATCTCGAGCTGCCCAGTGCAGATGTTAAAGCTCCCAGCGCCCATTGCAGAACCGACCCCGGCGCGTCCCCTGCAGCGTGTCGCAGCCAGCATCACCCACCACACGCTTGTTTTGCTGTTTCTTGGTAACTGCAAACATGAGGTCATTTCTCCGCAGAATCAGTGCCCTGGCACTCTCCTCACAGCGCAGCCTGAACAGAACCCCTGCGTCAGCCCCGGTCACGGGATCCTCTGCACAGGAAAGCCTGTCCTTGGGAAGGAAATAATAAGTCAGGCAGCAGCCTGGGGTCAGGCAGGGAATGCAGGCTCTGGCTCCACGGGTGCCACTTCCCCCCTCTGACAGAGCTGGGGAACAGTGACCTGACATTCCCGGTTACATTCCAAACCTTGGAGTATTTAAGGATTTTCACTCTTCCCTGCAAGAAATGGGGGGAAAAGACCTCAAAGAGGAAATGAGCTGCTTTAGTAAAGTCATGGTGAAGGCATGGGGGCAGCTACAGCTGGGGTAGAACAGCACGAGGCTGGCATCTCCAAGTCAAAGTGCAACCACTTTGAATCCTCTCTCTAAGTATCTTGATAATGATTTGAAGGGCCACTATCTATAATGATTTTTCCAGGTGCCATAAAAGATGTCAAAGAGACAAACTGAGATCTCAGCTTCAGCCTTGAAGGGCTGAAGTCAGGAAGAAGTGGCACAGGCTGGGAGCCAGCGCAGGGCACCTGCGTGCTGAGTCTGAAGTCCTTGAGGATCGTTCTAATGCAATTTGGGGAAATCTGTGTTTTCCAGATTCCAGCAGATCAAGTTAAAGCATCCCCAATGACAAGGTTCAAAGACCTTTAGTTATGTTCATCTGCGCTATAAGCCAAAAGTGAAGCAGTGAGATGAAATACAGGCACCAGGGCTTCCCTGCTTTGCTTTCTGTTATTATAGACTCTGGGGTGCCTTTTTCTATTTAACAAACTTGCTTCGGTTATCAGGGTAAAAATTGGCTGTAGGTGTTTGTCAGGTTTTCAGACCGATGATGTTGAAGCCAAAACCTCCAGCCTGGTGCTGGGATGAACCTCCAGCCTCAGAAAAGAGTGACAAACCCCATGCCATGGGTGGATTCTGCTCTCTGGGAGGCTGAGGCACAAGCACAGAGCCAGGGCTCAGTGTCAGCTCCCCCCGTGCTGCGGGCTGTCAGCTCGGGAGGACACCAGCGTGGCTGGGTTATTGTTGCCTGTCCCTTCTCTAGCTGTGCAGATTGCTTAAGAGAATGGCACTCTGTGGAGTTTGACCCGAGAGCCCCGAGAGTGAAAATAACGCGCTTCTCACCAGAGCCACGGGACACCGACAGAGTAACGCCGGGCCGTTAGTTTAACTTTGACTATCAATATTCCTCCTCATTCCTTGGGACACCGTTAACGGCTCCGCTGGCAAATCCCGACCCTCTGGCAATATTTAAGCTGC
>NW_009928204.1:13245-13531 GCF_000696875.1 Nestor notabilis | reverse complement strand
CCGTTCTGCAAGATGTAGCCTGCCGGTCAGCTGGCAGAGGCTCGGTGGTGCCCGGCGCAGGGGACAGAATGAGACCCGGCTGAGCGCAGTAAGTTCCCTTTCAGCTTGTACCTCGAGTCGGGGAGCTGCGGTTGGTGCGAGGGTTGGGGGCCGTGGTCCAGCCTGCAGAGAGCTGGTGTCCTCAGGAGGATGGACGTACCTGGGGATGCTTTAAACCCCCTCTTGAGGAGGCATTTCGAGCGGTCCCGGTGGGTCACTCGAGCCCCACGTGGGCTGCGCCTCTCCC
>NW_009928204.1:3940-12956 GCF_000696875.1 Nestor notabilis | reverse complement strand
CGAGCGCTCCAGGAGCCTCAGCCGGGCACCGGCGCTCAGCTCCAGGAGCGTATCCCACCTTCCCTTTCCTCACCGATGGGTGCAACTAGTGCCCGCAGAGCTCTGAATCACACACGTTCCAGAGGGGTGGACACGACATTCTGCTGTGTGTGGCTGAATCCCGCGTGGGACTGAGCGTGTGTAGCTTCTAGCGCTGCCGTGCTGCCCACCTGAGATGGGCAGTGTCTCGGGATGAAAAGAAACAGCTCTGTCGGGGCTGAGAAGGGGAAAGCAGGAGGTGTCAGCACGGGATCAGCAGTGTCCCAGGGCTCACATACCAAACCCTATTTTTCTTTTCCTAGTTAGAGGTTAAGCGTGCCAGTAAAAACTCAGTGACAGCCAAGACATAGCGCCTCTTAAAGAGGTAAGACAGCACTGACCTTCTGAGCATCAGTGCAAGGCAGAAGCTCCCAAGGGATTCAGTGGGATCTGGGGGCTCTCTAAGGCACAGAAGAGGCTCTGACAAGGTGCCGCAAGCCCCTGGTCCCAGCCTGGTGCTGCCACCACTGCCACTCAATCAGAACATGACTCAGCACCATACTGGGCTCTGGCGCTGGAGCTGCTGCTGTGGAAGTGGGTGATGGGATGGTATCAACCACTGGAAAACTCCTTATTCATTGTCCAAGCTTTCCATAAGTGCGTGACCCGCAGCCCCTGTGCTGCAGGACTGGGTGTAGGGGGGCACAGGGCAGGGTTTGCCCTCTGGATACTCAGCAGGAGAAACCCCGGCATCTCCATCACTGCTGCACTTGCACCTCCACCCTCTCGGCTTCATTCACACCCCCTGGCAGCGGGTGCGGGATTGCTGCGGCTGCACCTCATCTCACGGGGGGTTCAGGGCAGGTTCCAGCTGCAGGTCACACATGGACAATGCTGTGAAGCTGGTTGGGACCGAGGGACAGGCTGAGGCCGCTCTGGTCCGTGCTCTGCTGCACACTGATGTTCACTGATGTTCTAAGGAAGAACTTGTTCAACCACTTGCTGTGGGATGGCCCATGTGGGAGCCCTGGGCTGGGAGCCCCAGGCTGGTGCAGGCCACCCCTTGCCCCACCTTTTGGCAGGGTGGTGCTTATAAGTGTGGATCACAAGTGCAAGAGAGGCAGAAGACCGGCCAGCCACAGCAGGAGGAGGACGGGTCCCTCCTGCCCATGCAACCTGTTCTTTAACAGATATATGCATCAAGGCGAAGAAGCACTGGGCCTGCATAGGAAGCCATGGAGACCACCAGCAGCACCCCTGTGACCCCCTCGTGGGACGTGTTTCCCCAGAGGACGCTGGAAGCCGTGGACATTGCTGTCCTTGTGCTGTACTTCGTGTTCGTCCTCGCGGTTGGGCTCTGGGTAAGCAGATACCATTATGAGCTTTCCCATGTGCCCTGTTCTACTGAACACCGGGGCTGCTTTGGCCTCCGAGTCTTTTACTTCGCCGGGATCAGGCAGCACTTCATGGGGTTCAACTGAACAAGCAGAAAGATAAGAGTTTACAGGTCCTTTCCCTCACTTCAGCCTGGGGAAGGGTGCTCAGAGATCACAGAAGAGCTGTTCAGCTCTAGTGTTTGCCAAGGTTTAAGAACCCTTGTGAGGAAGAGGTTGTTTAAGTACAAAGTATTGCTAAGAATAAAGTTACGTTCATCCAGGAAGGAATTGCTGTCCTGTAAATCACCTGAGCCTGTCCACAGTGGTCTAGACAGCGGATCCCATGAATTGCAAATGCTGTGTACATATAACTAAGGCAGAAGGACATCCTTTTGGCTTGGCTTTTGTAACAGCAAAAGCACAATCTGGCTGTCATAAGGCAGAGATGAATAGCTGCTCCCTTCAAATGTGGTGCATAATGCTCATGAAACTGGCTGAAATCCCTGAGGAAGAGGAGTCAGTGAGTAGTATGTGCAGTGCTGAGCATTCCTCCTGCTTGGACTGAGTATCTCGGGATGCCCACAGTTCTGGTCCAAAACTGCTTGACTTCCTCGCTGATCTGGAGGGATTTAATTTGCTTATTGAAGCGAACATTCAATCGGGACGCTGAGATGGTAGAAAACCTTGTGCACGGCAGGTCCCTCCTTTGTCTGCTGCTCTCTTGTCCCTTAGGACTTCCCTACAGGAAATGCAGACCCTTCCAGGAGCCCTTTGCTTTCATCTGATGGCAGCAGAGTCTTACAGAGTGTCCTGCAGAGGAAGTCTCTTGGTGATGCTCTGATCCACAATGAAAAGGTTGCTGAAACCTCTGTTGTGCTTTTCTGCTTTCCCAGTCCATGTGGAAGACGCAGCGCAGCACTGTGAAAGGCTACTTCCTAGCTGGAGGACAGATGGTTTGGTGGCCTGTAAGTACCTTCCTCATTTCATAGCTTGAGCCCACAGGCCACAGCAAGGCCAAAAGCACTTCTGGTCTGGCAGAACTTATTTCTCCAAATGGGAAACAAGAATAAAAACTACTTCCATGTTTTGCGTGGATGCACTTACAGTAGTGGCTGGTTTATTCCATGCTTGAGACTGGTGGAGCAGAGCTGTTCCCCACAAGAGCCAGTCTGCCTGATCCTGCATGCTTTGACCTGGAGACAGCCACAATTACCTGGTGGTTCCCATCTCAGGCACAGCTTTATGTTGAGGGTCTTTCATTCAGGCCGGTCAGTCAGTGTGTGCTAATAAAGGAATCTCATGATCTGACATTTCTGCTTGTTACCTCCCACCTTCTGCCCTGCTCCTCTGCATGAGACTAGACGCAGTTTTGGAAGCAGGATGGTGCTAAACATGCCCAAAATGAGTGACAGGCAGCTCAAGAGAGGTGCCAAAGACACCGAATGCGTAGGGGAAAGAAGAAGGTGGCAGCAGGTGACAAGGATTTCACATCCCACACAGTCCCAAGGAGGGGAACAGCTCCCCTGTGTTCCCACCAGCCTTGTGCCAGGGCCAGATCTGGTTTTCCCTCTTTCTCCAGGTGGGCGCATCCCTGTTTGCCAGCAACGTTGGAAGCGGCCACTTCATCGGCCTGGCTGGCTCAGGAGCTGCCTCGGGAATTGCCGCAACAGCCTATGAGTGGAACGTGAGTGTGGAACAGCGGCTCATTGCTGTACAGGGCAACTCCAGCACCAAGGAGCTGCCACACAAGGGTGCAGGTCTGGCAGCTCCAGAGGCTCAGAGTCCTGCTGCAGGAGCTGGGTGGCACCACGGGCTGCTGGGGATTGAGGCCTCTGAGGGATAACCCCATCCCTGTGTCCCACTGAGCCACCCGCTCGCAGCCCTGCCCAGCATTCCTGACCTTCCTTCCCATTTGCTCCGCAGGGGATGTTCAGTGTTCTGGTGCTGGCCTGGCTGTTCCTGCCAATCTACATCGCAGCAGGGGTACGTAGATGGGATGTTGTGTCCAGCAGTGATTTGCTGGTATCTAAAGCACCTGCTCGGCTCCTGGGTTTAAGCATCTCCTGCTGCAGCTGTGGTCCTTCTGCAGGGCCTGGGCTAATGGGTACCACCTACTCTGATGACTTGTGTCTCTCATAGGTTACTACCATGCCAGAGTACTTGCAGAAACGTTTTGGAGGCAAAAGAATCCAGATGTTCCTGGCGATTCTCTACTTGTTCATCTACATCTTCACCAAAATATCAGTAAGTAGAAAAAACTGGGATCAGACTGAATTCAGTTTGGAAACGTGATCAGAGAGGCTGAGAAGTGCAGCTGCCGGCCTTTTCCTGTGCTAGCAGGAAAGAGCGTATTAGAACACCCAAGGAAAAGAGACTACAGTCATTGTGAGAACCTGCACACAAAGAGTAACTTCTTTTTCCCATTAAGCACCTGAATGCTTCTGCAGTGGGAGGGAAGCTGGGTGTCAGCGTCCTGAGCAACAGCTCATTGAGAAGCCCAGTTGTGAGCGTGGATGTGTCTGTTGTTAGGTTTTACACGTCTGGCAGCTCACCCAGATTCTTCCCTTTGCATATTTGCTGCCTGCCCAGACACAAACGCTGTTACATGCAGGAGGAATGAGAACGTAGGAGGTGGTTTGTGCTCAGGTGAAGAGTGTTGAGTGATTCACTGCTCCCGTCTGATGTAGTGCCTTGAATAAGTAACTGACCTGACCCTTGCACGACACCTCGCTGCTGTTCATTAACCTGCGGTGGTGCAGGGACCTGTGAAGTCAGAGAGGTCCCTCCTGGTGTCTTCCTGTACAGGCAGGGCTGAAGTGGGACGCGCTGCGTGACCCAAACCTGCCTTGTCCCCCTGAAGCAGCCACGGGGTGCAGGTGACACCGAGGAGCTGGGCTCTAGGAAAAAACAGCCATTTGATGGAAGTCTCTGATAACACAATTCCTGCATCCGGGATGTTTCTGTGCCCATCATTCTGTGGCCTGCAGTCTGCCTGTCCCAGAGCTCTCCCGAACTGCAGCAGTTTCATGTAGCTGCAGGGCGAGTTGGTCAGGTCTGGCTCCAGCCCCCTGGACGCTTTTCCTTGTTACCTCCCTGTCACCACATCAGGGAACAATTCCCACCCCAACACCCCAATCCACCCGTGACCAGGAATATCAAACTGTCTCAGCAGGGAGTTGAGCCAGGTCCAAGGATGCAGTGGGATGTGCTGCATGGAGGGGACAGTGCAGGGAGCTGGGTGTCGTGAGCAGTTACCAACCAGAATGGTCTTGCTATAGGAGACAGCCTGGTCAGCTGAATGTTCACGTTCCCTGGCACGACCTGCTTTGAGGGGCACCAGAACTGTGCTAACATCCTTCTTCTCCAGGTTGACATGTACGCTGGGGCTCTCTTCATCCAGCAAGCCTTACACTGGGACCTCTACATCGCAGTGGTGGGCTTGCTGGCCGTCACGGCCGTTTACACCGTCGCAGGTACGGGGCTGAGTTTCGGCTCATACCACAGATCCTGCGTGGTGAGTGCACCAGTGCTCAGAGTCCTGCATCTCCCACACAGCCTGGGTTTGCCAGGAGTATGGATAACAGGCAGGTGGAAAAGCAGCTGACAACTTGCCTGATAAGCAAAGATTACCAGGTAGGAGTAAGTTAATACCCCTCACAGGCCACAGCCGACAGGGGTGCACGGATGCAGGGCAGTTCTGCTTTAAGGAGAAGTTACGCTCAAGGCATTTCCACAATACATTTTCCTCTGGGCTTTCTGGAGGTATGAGTGCTTTACATAACAATGAGCCCTGGAATGTGGAAAGCGTTGTCAGTCCTGGATGCCCTTTCAGGGCTTATAAGTGGCCAAATGGAAAAGAGCCATGCACGGAGCAAGCAGCAAATCCCAAACCCATAAAGGTTTCTCCTTTCCCAGTGCTCACCCCTGGTGATGTTGCTCATAAAGACAACCTTTTCTTAACGTCTCCTTATTCAGCTTGGGCTTTGCTCTGGAGTTTTTCCCTGTGTTTCCCGTACAAGCACTTACACTGGACTTTGGCTTTTTTAGTGACAAAGTGGTGACTCATTATGATTCAAACATGAGAAATTTCAGCCAGACATGCTCCGAATCCCAGTGCGACCAGTTCGCAGAGCACAGGATGCTACAGATCAGTCCCAGTTTCCCAGTTTGGTGCTTCTCTGCCCTCCCAGGTGGCCTGGCTGCGGTGATCTACACGGACGCGCTGCAGACCTTCATCATGCTCATCGGGGCTGTGACTCTCATGGTCTTCAGTGAGTGTTTCCTGGGGCGGGTATTACTAAACACTGTGATAGCAGCTTTACCAAGCTCTACGAACAAGCTGGATCATCACAACTGAATCCCCAGCTGATGTTCTGGAGTGGCTTTCTCTATGTTCTCCTGTTGGAATAGATGCTCATGCAACAGTAGTTGTTTGTGTGTTAAAAATGCAGGAGTACCCTGAGAAACCTCTAAGGAAACACATCCTGAAGCAGCGTTATAGGTGAACAACCACCTTCTCCAGGCAGAACCTTTAGGGTTGTGCTATCCCCCACCCAGTGTTTGAGTCCATAGCTTTGGGTTTTCAACGCACACTTGTGGAGCATCACCTGTAGCAAGCTACAGACTGAAACTCAGAGCAGCCACCGGGCAGAGGTAACTGCTTCTCCTGACCTGTTCCAGGCTTTGTTGAAGTTGGTGGTCTTGAAGGGTTGCAGACAAAATACTTCGAGGCCATTCCCAGCTCCCGCAAGGAGAACAGCAGCTGCGGCTTGCCAAGGAATGATGCTTTCCACATATTCCGAGACCCCATTAACTCCGACCTTCCCTGGCCAGGGGTTCTGGTGGGAATGACCATCCCGTCCCTATGGTACTGGTGCACAGACCAGGTGTGTGACTGCTTATTCTTTGTTTGCTCTCAAGAACGTGCCGTTGGTTGTTTGAATCTGATCACAAACCTCAGGTTTGCCACGTAGCCTGGGCTGGTTTGCTGTGTCTGGTGGGAAGTTAGTAAAACCTGATGGTTTCAACCCTAAAGTTGCAAAACTTGATAAACACAACTAAATTTTGGGAATCTTTTCAAGGTAAAAAGGGGTAAGAATGTGTTTGGGAGTTAATCCCAGCTTTGTTTTGGTTTGGTTTTGACTCGAGCCTTTCCCTTCCCGTGAAGCCTGAGTACGGCTCGTTGAGGCACAGGCTGTGCAGCACGATGTGCCGCAGGAGCAAGGTCAGGTTTGGCGACACCAGCAGCACCTTTCAGGGCCATGATTGTGTGAGTTGATCAGGATCTGAAGCAGGAATTACAAAGCCACAGCCAAGCTCTGTGCTCACCCTTGTTAGATTTCAATAGTCTGGAGAACAAAGTATATGCAGTTGGTATCACATCGCCTACACTGGCTCCCCTCTGCTGACAGTGCGCCAAACACGTCTTCATTTCTAGGTCATTGTTCAGAGGTCCCTTGCTGCTAAAAACCTCTCTCATGCCAAAGGAGGCTCCCTGATGACCTCCTACCTGAAAATTCTGCCCCTCTTTATGATGGTGATGCCAGGCATGATCAGCAGAATTCTCTTCCCAGGTAAGTGCTGAAGGAAAGATCATAAAAATCACAGAATCCCAGCCTGGTTTGGGTTGAAGAGACCTTAAAGCTCCTCCAGCTCCAACCCCTGCCACGGGCAGGGACACCTCCCACTAGAGCAGGTTGCTCCAAGCCCCTGTGTCCAACCTGGCCTTGCACACAGATGCATTCCCTCTGACACTTACTGGCTGTGCTTACTCTACGGAGCTGGACCAGTCCTTACCAAGAAGTTAAAAGGCTGCAATGCATCAAATGCCCAATATATAAGGACATTTTCTTCCAGCTGCAGTTGGAGAACACACATCCTCCTGCAGCACACCCCAGGCACATGTTCCCCATGCACTGCTCTGTGTGCTGTCATCCTTCCTCACAGCAGCTGTGCTGAGCAGGTCTGGGCTTGCTGTCTGTAGCTGCTCTGTGCTTTCACCATGCACTGGGGCCCCTCCTGCACCCCGCGTGTTGTCACTCCTGCTGCTGCAGTTTGAGGCACTCAGAAATCCTGACATACACCTTGAATGCCGGTAACTGCTCATCAGGTGGGAATGTGGGGATGTGCTTGTCCATGAGGAGCTGTGCTGGTGTGTGGATAACCTTAGTCCTCAAGCAAGCAGCTTTCCTAGCGAAGAATGAGGCACACGAGGCAGGTCGGCTGCCTCCACTGATCGGATCTTTTGCATGGAAGGAAGAAAAGAGAAACCAGGGAAGCGCAGAGCTGCTTTCTCACTGTGCTGGGGCAGCCCTGTCATGCCCGGAAGCGTTCACTATTTCAGTTAGTGATTTACAACATTCACTAGACCAACTTGTCCAGGCAGAGCGGTTTATTGTGGCTGCAGAATCCTGCCTCTCACTCCCCTTTGCTTGGTTTAGATCTGGTGGCTTGTGCAGATGCAGAAATCTGCCGAAAAGTCTGTGGCAACCCATCTGGCTGCTCCGACATCGCTTATCCCAAGCTGGTCCTGGAGCTGCTGCCTACAGGTAAGGAGCTCGGTGGTGGTGCTGGCACTGATGGGGATGCACCAGCTTACAGGTGTCTGTGGGAGCGGTTCAGAGAGGAAAATAGCCCTGCAACTACAATTCCAGTGGGATTTATGCTGGGCTTGGTCAGACAGTGGCAAAGGACAGCGTGCAACGGGGATGGTGAGGATCCAGCACCCAGATCTCTCTAATTCAGTGTAATTTGGGTAGGAGACAAAGCACAGCTGTTTAACAAGGAGAATCACCGGTTAACCCCTCCCTGTCACTGCCATTCTAAAACTGAGGCTGAAGCCAGTTTTTCAAGTCTGTCCTAGTTGAAAGAAGACTTCGAGGACACCCAAGGGGTCACTGGGGATTCCTCAGGGCGGTTGTACTCCTCCTTCTGTTCCCAGGACTCAGGGGCCTGATGATGTCGGTGATGATCGCAGCTCTCATGTCCTCCCTGACTTCCATCTTCAACAGTGCCAGCACCATCTTCACCATGGACCTCTGGAAGCACTTCCGTCCTCAGTGCTCCGAGTGGGAGCTCATGATCGTTGGCAGGTACGGAGAGGTAGGATGGGAGTGTTATATCAGAGCCGGAGCACCAGAGGCACATCTCAGCACACCTCAGGGCCTGCTGTCCCCCTACAGATGTAGTAATTCACACTGACCACGTTTGCTGGAGTGGAGGCCTTATGGCTACAAGAGATCTCAGTCAGAGTGTTGCAAACAGCAGTTGGAAAAGCACAGCCTGAGCTGACGCTAACGGCACCTTTCTCTTGCCCAGGGTCTTTGTGCTGCTGCTCACTGTGGTCTCCATCCTGTGGATCCCACTGGTTCAGGCTGGCCAGGGAGGGCAGCTCTTCATCTACATCCAGTCCATCAGCTCCTACCTGCAGCCCCCCGTGGCAATGGTGTTCATACTGGGCTGCTTCTGGAAAAGAGCAAATGAAAAGGTAACAGCTCTGCTGTGCTCGGCACAGTTGTCCCTGTGGCCTCACTGTCTTCACAAGAGTCCTCCCAAACTCAAACCCACCTTCTGCTGGGGAGGAGGAACACACTTAGCTCTCTATGCCACTCAAACCTCCATCG
>NW_009928204.1:0-3909 GCF_000696875.1 Nestor notabilis | reverse complement strand
GGAGGTAGCATTTCCTGCTGCTCTCAAAGACTCCACTGGCGTTTCAGAAGGAGTGAGGTGACTGCATTGCTCCTCTGCAGCGTGTCCTTCACAACTTCTGAAGCCTCTTAGGGGCTTGTTAGTCATTGGCTTGTTGATTACATGGACTACAGAAGGCACAGTGAGCCCAGAGAGGGAAGGAGCCAAATCAAATGACATCAGGAGTCCTAAACCTCCAGCTTCTCCACAAAGACTGGTGCTAGGTAAAGCATAAAGCCTTCCCAAACCATGTTTTGGTGGAAAGCAGTTGTCAGCCCCCAGGTTAAAACAACCACTAGGATACAAATATCACTCTCGAGAGTATTCTGGCATATAAGACGTTATCCTTCCCCTCCACACCAAAACTAATGACCCACTTGAGCTCACAGAGGAGAGGTAGCAGGCTACAGAAACACCACTGTCAGACCTAGATAGCAAGAGCAGAGAAGGGAGGAAAAGAACCCGCTGAAAAGCAAGCAAGGGAAAGCCTGGCTGTAGCTTCAGCTCAGCTTGTGTCCCGAGAGCGTGGCTGGATCCTGGTGGATACGTGCTCCGCGCTCCAGTAAAGCAGATCCTTCCTCTCCCAGGGCGCGTTCTGGGGCCTGGTAATCGGGCTGCTGCTGGGTGTCATTCGGCTGGTGCTGGACTTCATCTACCCAGAGCCCCAGTGCGGAGAGACCGACCTGCGCCCGGGCGTCGTGAAGTACATGCACTACCTCTACTTCTCCATGGTGCTGGCTGCCATCTCCACGCTGACCGTGCTGGTCGTGAGCCTGCTCACCGAGCCCCCCTCGGAGCAAATGGTGCGTCACCCCCAGGGTTCTTGTGGTGTCTCTAAATGGTTTCCAGGATGCTCCACGCTACATCCATGGGAATGTTGCGGGGATAAATAAGCCAGAAATGGAAGTTTCTGTTCAGTATTTACAATCACACTTGCAATAACCGCTAACAGCAACCCCTCCTCTGCTCCAGCACCCTGCTGCCATTTAGGTCCCATAAAGCCAGAGTCCCACCCTGGAAACTGGTGAACAGTAGATGCTACAAAGAGCTGCTCTTAAAGCTCGAACATGTGTGTTTAACTATAACAAATTAGCTTTTTTTCCCTCTATTTTCCAAGAAATTCCAGCTTCTGGGTCATCTTTATCAACTCTCTTACTAATTTAAGTGAGGAACCATTTTTACTCACAGGAAAAGAGAAATCAAGGGCAGAGAGCAACCTCCCTGGAACAGGTTTGTGCCAGTTTGACTGTTTTCAGTGGACAGAATGAGGCTACAGAGAAAGGGGGGCCAGAGGGACCTTCAGAAATCAAACAGCCAACACATCCTCTTGCTTGGAGACAGCACTAACCTGCCACCTTTCTGAAAGCCCTGGTGAACTTGCACTGAGAGGGAGAATGCCCGGGGGGCGCGTGGTCACTTTGAGAGCCACCTCCCTCCCAGCAGCAGCTTTTCCTCATCTCCAACCTGATCTTTCCAGCTTTGCATTGTTCTCATCCCTTCCTGTCTGCCCTATCCTTGATCTGAGAACTTTCCTCTTTAATGAGTCTTTCATATATTTGGAGAAAATCATAACTCCCACCTGCTTTCTCCCAGCAACCCCAGTTCTTTGAGTCATTCCTCTCTGGCCACAATTCCCATTCTTTTTGCTCACTGACCCGCCCTCAGCCTGCATCATCCAGTGATGGTCCTGTGCAGAAATGCCTCCTCCTTGGTTAAAGAGAGAAGAACAGTGTCCTTCAGAGTGTAGCTGTGCAGACAACTGTCGTGTTCCAGACCATCAACTGTGTACCATCAACTGTGCTGATGGTTCCCATCGCTCCTGTAGTTACCAGCTGAGCACTTGGCTGTTCCCCTGCTCCAGCAGAGCAGGAGAACAGGTTTCGGCCCCTCTGAGTATTCTCTCTGCAGGCTCTGCTGCTGAGGCAGTCCTTTAAGCAACCAGAGAGCAGTTTTATGCCATCAGATAAGTCGACTTACCTGGTTCACACGCGGGGATCTACCAGCCAAGACAGACCTAGCAGTCAGCCCTTCCCCTGATGCTGCAAAAGGAGTGTGTGAAGCTGAGCGCCCAGCTCTCCAGATTGATATAAGCATTGCTTCTGAGAATAGTTCAAATGATAATAAATGTAAGTGCTCCACCGTCGTACTCAGTAACACCTACTCTTAACCCTAGGCACTGTGTAAAGGCGTTGAAGACAAGAAACGTTAAACCCCCTCCCTCTGGATTTCGGTCACTTCAGGGCATGCCAAAAGGTTTTACCTGACCGTTTTACCTGAGCACAAGTTTAGTTTCTCTTCCATCTCTTGATGGCGTTACATATGCTTGGAAGCAAGGAGGAGCTGATGGGATACAGAAAGCCATGCCCGTTGTCCTGCGCCAGCTGCGGGTGCTGCCAGGAGAAGTGGCTGGAAAAGGGGAGGGTGGAGGCAACGCAGAGCTCTTTTCATGGCATTCCATTTCTGTTTTTCAGTGGCGGTTTCTGGTCGCCTCTAGCAGCAGGGAGACCCCAGAGCCCTGGGCGGAGTGCTTGACAGATCAGTGAAGGAGGATTTGCATTGTTTAAAACTTGTACTTGTCGGTATTAGGTACAAACACGTGTAGCAACTCACTGTGCCTTTTCCAGCGCTGATTATCATCACTCGGTTCTGCCAGGCTTGGGACCCTGTTTATGTAACGCTGCAGCTTTTGCTGCTGCTTCCTTTGTTCTATAAGAAGCTGTTGGAAAGATCAGTAAGTTACTGAGTCCTGGTGCTGGGGAGCCTCACGTCTGTGGGGCACAAGCTCTGTCTCCTCAGCTTTTAGTCGTGCACATCCTAACCCACACCAGAGCGGGGGAAACTCACTTTACACGTGTGGAGTAACCCTAAACTGGAGCATGCCCTTGCAAGAGGAAGCTGCTTGGCACCAAGCAGCCACAGCTCAGCTTTTAGGCTTAGCCTCCTGTTACCGTTTCTTATGATGCTGGGAATAGAACTTAAGCTCAGTGCTCCAGGGAAGAGTGAAATTGGTCCTGCAGCCCCGAAAGGCGCTAATGGAAGGGCTCCCTGCACCTCAGTGTAGCCAGTGTATTCATGTAAAGAGCGCTGGTGCGCTGCAGTGTCAAACCCCTCTGTACAGGAGCGCTGGGGTATGTTCTAGGGGTGACATTCACACCTCACTGCTGACTGTCTCCTTAGGTCCGACTAACAGCAAAGGGAACTCGAAGGTGCTCACCACCCTCCTGTGGCTCTGCGGGATGGAGCGCAAGCAGCAGAGCACCGAGAACACGGCACCGGCTAAACCCGAGCTGCTCCCCGTGGCTTCTCTAGAGGAGAAACCGCTGGTGAAACACGTCCTCAACGTCAACTTGCTCCTGTGCGTGTGCGCCGGGATCTTCCTCTGGGCTCACTTCGCATAGCGCTTGGCTGTTCGACTCCAGCTGGCAGCGACTAATGTTAATCGGTGTAAATAATAATAATTAGCAGAGGGTTAATGTAATTCTTAATGCTTCCTAAATGTTATTCCTTTATTTAAGAAGACAGACTTTCCTCCGTAGTCCTTTCCTCATTTCTAACTGGGGCCAGGCTGTGAAAGGGGCTCAGCACCATCACTGTCAGACCTGAACCTGCAACACGACGGGTGAGAAGAGCTGGGGAAGGCAGAAAGAGGGTTGTCCGGTTATTTTGAATGTTGAATTACGCTCTTTGGGGCCAGGGCACTGCCTGGAACCGGGGACACCTGGGCTCTCTATTTACGCTTCTATAACCAGCTACAACCGCTTGGTTCCCCTCTGGTTCAACGCCCTGGAGCAGCACCATCTGCTCTGCCGGAGCAGGGAGCTGCCACCGAGGCACACGAGGGATCTAAACCGGCCCAAACCCCGCAGCTCTGGGCACCCGCAGCCCTTCTGC
>NW_009928203.1:15503-22481 GCF_000696875.1 Nestor notabilis | reverse complement strand
ATATATAAAAGAGCCCAGATCCCCGTGAGGTTTCTTCAGATTGTCCCAGAAAGAAAACATTTTCATTGTGTGGGCTGTGATTGGGAACACATGTACACACCGCACCCCACTTCACTCCGCTTGCTCTGCTACTAATTACAAAGGGAGCAGAGCCCAGTGCAGAGGTTTCTTTAATTCCTTGGGTTTGGAGACTCAGCAATTGAATTACCTGAAGAGGCTGGAGCTTCTCTGGGGGACAATCAGTCATGCTGCATTCGGGTAACGCCAGGGTGGGGAGGCACAGATAATATATACATGCTGGCAGCATTATGTAATCACCCAAATGGGGAAGAAGGAATTTCTCTTAATTAATGGTGCAATGTATGACACATTAGCAACACAAACTCTTTATTAAACCCTGATGCCTTCTTTTACATTCACAAGATGAAAGCGCACTGGGTTACCTGCCTATGCTGGCAGAGCAGCTTGTGGTGAAGGAGCTTTAATAGCTGCACATAGTGCTTTTGATTCTGAAGTTGATTTTAGACAAAGCTGCCTTGAAGCAAGGGAAGCAAGTACAACTTTCAACCTCACCCAAGGGTGCTACCCAGAGATGAAGATACCAGCGAAGAAGACTGAAATCTTAATTTAATTAACTATAACTCCCAATAGGACGAGCTTGGGAGGTTTACTTTGGAGTGTGATTATCTGAACCTATTGAGCGTAAGTATTTGCTTTCCAAATTTCAGTTCAAGATTTTGTTTGGCACAAGACTGAGACCCAGACTAGATGTGAAGCTCAGATTAACTCAGATTTGCCCCAAGTATAAGGGTACTTAGATTTGGCTCATGCCAAAAAACCCTGTTTACGGTTACAATGAATTTGGCCTTCCCCCACACTAAAAGCTATTCTTTTAAAGCTCTCATTTCAGTCATGTCTCCTTCCATTTTATATTTCGTAGCCTGATGGGTCAAAAAGTGAGTCACTAGGTCAAGTGTTTCAGAAAAAATGGACTACAGAGGAGATGTGGCTACGACTTGGACTCTGAAGCTCTGAATTAGGCATATTGGCAAAGACTCTTATGGATGATTATTTATTCTTCTGCTCTTTGATGGGTTTCGCTTCCTTGAAGACTAGTTTTTGCTTTAGACCAAGAAAGGAAAGGAAAGGGAAATGTCCCAGCTCTTGGCAGCTTTGGAGATCCCTCAGCTGAGATCCTGGAAGCACTAAAACCTCAGAAAGAGAGAAATGGGGACAATGAAGACAAAATATGAAGAAAGAAATAAAGTCTTCATCAGGGCCCACCAACCTCAGAGGAAAATCCATGTCTGGCTCCCACCGCCTTCAGGACAAGCCCATGACTCAGAGAAGGGACACAGCTCACAGGCTGCAGATTTGACAGTAAATTTCAGACTCACCTAATCACAAAAAAAATGTTTTGGGACACTTCTGTAATAGATTTATGGCCTCTTGTGTCCTTACACTTAAAGAGCGACGACAGACCCCTTTGACCTGAGACCAGGGTGTAGCATAACATTCTACTGTCCAACCCCATATCCTTGATGTCTGTGCAGGGCAACCTGTAAGGAAAGACTGCAGAGACCAAACACTCAACACAGGACTTTTTCTCTGTATTACACACCACAATCTCTTCACCTTTCTTCCATAAAGGTGAGAAGGAACAAAACTCTCCAGTGAGTAACAAAATGACATTCTCCAAAGGACAAAGGAGACGAGTCTTGCTCCAAACGTGCTGCTTCGTTCTGGTATAAAACTTTTCTTTTCTTTGAGAACAATTTAGTGTGGCCAATAAAAGCCCAGCTAATTTTTAAATCAGCATGTAGCCAACTCAGCCACCCAGTAGCTCTGTCCTTGGGCAATATTATTGAAGCACACACAATCTATACTAAAGCGATCAGCTTCCCTCAGGCCTGCCAAGGGGATGCGTTAGTCGAGCCCAAAATATGACAGAAGGAAATTTATGTGCAACTTTTACACATAATATCTCATTATGACTCTCCCCAATCTTTCAATTTTAAAAATAAACGGCCTTTGTAATGATTTTACCAGGAGCATGTTGGAAGGGAGATTGAAAAAGAAAGAGGAAAGTGGCTTTGGCTACAGTCATTTCTTTTGCTCTTCTCCTTCTCTTGTGTTTTTCTTTAATTTTCCTGAAGATGTTTCCACTCAATTTAGGAAGAAATGGAATTTCCCCCTCCCTGCCACCACTTTTCCTCTGTTTTGCCCATGTTTTCAAAGAATGCAAGGGCTGACATAATGAAGCCTTTGTCAATAGCAAAATCATTTTGACTGGTTGGTAAATAATGAAAGTTTCCACTTAACGTGCAAGCTGCCTTACCCAGGGGACAAGTGCTTGGTCCCCTTCCAGGCCAGCAAACTATCAACCCTTGCGCTCCCCCCGCCGCACACATCTGAAAGCATTGCCTTGCAGCAAGAAGAAACAAGAGAGTTCAGCTGTGACCAGATTCAAGGGTTGTTTTGCCATGAAGCACATGCACTTTTGGACAGTAAAGAACTGATTGCACAACTGTGCCAGCTGGTGCTTGCAGGATCAGGCCCAAAATGGAACTGGAAAAAGATGGAATAAGAAAGTGGGGGCAAACAAGAGGGGAAGAAAACCCAAGTGATGACCAACCTGCAAATACACAATTCCCAGAGCTGAACTCAAGGACTTGGTTTGGTAAAGAAGGGGTAACGCTGTGTATTTCCCCTTCATCGAGATGCCAACCACTGCATGATTTTCTAATGTTTCATTGTGGGCATCAGCAGGATTCATGTGCTATTCATACTCTACAGACCACAGCTTGAGAACCCAAGGGAGGAGCATATACCTGAAGCAGGAATCAGTTATAAGCATTTTCGGGAACGACCTCCTCTTAGGGGGGTAAGGCAAACAAACAAAGCTAGACTCTCACCGCTTCTGCTAGTAGCAGAGGGGGATGTTCTCAGAGTGGAAAGCAGAGTCGCTGCCAATGTACACTGGCTGGTGGGAAGACCTTTCCCACTGCGGGCTCATGGGCAAACGACCATTATCAGGCACAGAGAACTGGAGCAAATGTAAAAAGATTCCAATCCATACAAAAAAGCTTTTGTTCTTACACAGCCGAACACCATGTTCCCTTCGCATCCCAAGCTCCCAAATATCTTCTCAGGAGATAAAAGCTTTTATCCTGTTCCTCTCTAGTCAGTCTCATCCCTCCTCTGATGTCAGTGTCATGCATTTATCCATATTCATTTCATTCATGCTGCTTTCTTTTCTGTACGACTACACACCCGTTTTCATTTTGATGTGCCTGAAGTTATTAGCACCAAAAAGCTGTAAATCCCTTTCAGAGGACTCCTTCTCCTCATCAATCCCCACACCCCTGCTGTGAGTCCAGTGGTGACAGCCCATCAGTACCTGTCCTCATGGAGCCAGTGGGGTGATCACCTCCCTGGAGAAGAGGTCTGGGGTTGCTTTCAGCTAGGTCTTTTCTCTGAGGCCGGAGCTATGAATTATTTGTGTAATTCTGGGGAAACCACAAGAAATCTTGAAGCTGGATATTGAAGTAAATAGGAAGAACCTATATATGTTTAGTAAATGGCCAGGACAAAAATAACATCAGAAAACATACAGAATGGAAGAAAAATATACATCTTGGCAAGAAGATTGTGTATTTTCACTGTACTCATAATGTATTAGTTCTACATTTGAAAAGATCATTTGGTTTAGGCAGGGCAATTTCACTGGGAAAAAAATGTTTTTAATAGGAGTCTTCCAAAAGAGGGATGAAGCCAAACTTGCTGAATTTAGAAGTATTTAAAGGACATCTACCAGTTAATGATGGTCAACAGAGATTGCTTGTTGTAGTAGCTTCACTGTGATATTTGTTTTGGGAGGGAATGGCTGCACCAGCATTGTTACCGTTTGTATTAGTGACATAAAATATCATCAGATAAATAGAATTTAGGGGTGAGTGATAGAAAATCATAAGCCAGGGTATTGCTGTGGTTCAAGTGGCATAATAAATTCTCTAGGCCTCAGTTTTCCCCACTGTAAAATAGGTACAACCCATTAGGTTAATGAGAATTCATTGTTCTTAGAGCCTGCTTTGAATTTGGCGTCTGCCATGGACACACAAGGTATGTGAAGTACATCAGACCAAGCTCATTTTGAATACCCCTGAGGCAGGCTGTACATGAAACATATGGCAGTAAACCACCTGAACACTGAGCATCCATGGTGGGATGCTGCAATTCCACTGATTGCAGTAAATACATAGAATCACAGAATCCTTTAGGTTGAAAAAGACCTTTAAGATCACTGAGTCCACATGCTTGTGTTATACCATAATCACTCAGTTTGTAAATCAAACAGCACAACAATTAGTGCGTGGCTGTTCTCCACACACCTGAACATCCCTCGCTTGACTGAATGTTTTAGACGTGAAATTTTACCCCTTTGTTTGAACAGATTTAAAGCAAATCTGCCTCCAATTTTTCCCATCTCGCTCCATCTCCTATCGCCTGGTAATGCTACTGCTCTCACTGAGCAATCTGAGGCTGGAAAACTCTCTTGAAGTGAAGGCACCTCTGTCCCACCACTGACTTCTTTGGAAATCCAAAGCACTGGATATATCCCTAACTCATTATTCCATCTGTAGAGCCTTTCTACTGAGTTGTTATTCTGGGATCCATTGCTACAGAAGTTGGGCGTATCTTTGACATACTGTCTAGGTGGGGTATGAACATGTATTTGTTTTCAAAAGAAAGGATTTACTAGAAAGCTCCGAACTTAAGATCATTAAAAAGAGCAAGAGGCTGGGAATGTGTTGGGAAGAGAGCAGAGTGTGCTGTGGTGGGATGATTTCAGCCTCATCTTTCTTTCCAGCTCTTTTGGAGAGCTCCAGTCACAGGCCAGTGTCACACTTCTGCTCCTGGCAGGCTGACCACAGGGGAGAGGACCTGGTCTGGCCACTTGGTCACGGTTACCTAAGGCAGCCAAAAAGTTCAGTGGCTGCTTGTGGTTTCAAATCCCAGAACCCGTAAAGCACAAACACAGGTTCTAAATGGGAGGCTGTGACCTCTCCACTCACCAGTAAAACATGCCCAGAGTCATAATAAACAAAACATTACAATTCAGGGTGGCAAGGCATAAACCAGTCATATGTATTTTGCTTCTGGCCACTTAAGCAAATCTTAGCCTTTACCAAAAACTACCTCAGTGAACTAAGTTAGCAAAACAATCCTGATTACAACATAGGGTAAAAAAAAAAGTCAAATAAACTTAACCTAGGGTTTCTCATGGGATGTTTTATGATCTTGCTGCAGAGCAGAATATGGGCCAGGGTAAACACAGAAGGGACACAAGTGTGATAATATAATGATACCTATTATTAGCTCAAAGAAGAAAAAAGAATAGCAGAACTTTGGATACATCAAAGGTCTTTTTTCTTCACTTTCAGGATGCAGAAAGGAAAACCCACAGCTTGTCTTTTCCTGACAGTCACCTTGTCAGGAGCATGAACTCACATTGGATTTTTCACTTCTCTGGATAGCCAGCAATAGAGGGTGAAGAGGAGGAGGAGAGTTGCCTTGTAGGAATTGAGGGACCTGACATCTGGTTTTACAACAATACAAAATTCCAGGTCATATTTAACAGCACGAACAATAAACTGAAAATTGTTGCTGGCTACTCTCTGTGTAACTCTGTGGTAACCTTGTTAAGCTGTTTTCTATGGGCTACCCATGGAGCTGCAGCAGATCACAGCCAGGGGAGGAGCAGAGGCAGGTTTTTAGGCTATACTTCCTTTTACAAGAGATGCAGGTGATACAGAGCCAAAGACGGGCACTCCCGTGTACCTAAACCTTGTCACAAAGGAGACAAGATTCAGGGCTGCTGGGGAGGAGTGGGGGGGGAACAAAACAACACATACCCCCACCAAAACAGAGTGCACATGAGGAGAGAAACCTGTGCGTAGAAGCGATGTGTCCAGCATCTGCTGGCTGGTGTCAGCTGCAGCAGTTGGGGCAGTGCATTAATGATTTCTTTTCCATCCTTTTACATCTTTTTCAGCCCCTGCCATCATTTATTACATCATCCTTACTCTGCTACTCGGACTGACAGAAGGGGAATAAACTTCACCCTGCAGGTGTTTTCAGGAGAAATTATCTTTTCCCCAGGAACTGGATGCTGCATTTGGTGGGTAATAGTTATTTTCCCCAACAGTTCATGACACTGTAGTAGCAGACACTTTTTCCCTGGGTATTTCAGATATGTCCATGTGCATCCTAAACGGTACTTGTCTTCTGTGGATATATGTTTGTAAATGTGGGAAGTATTTTAGAGTGTTAGGCTAGAAAGTGTATTAGAAGGCCTACCACTTACATTGATTTTAAAGCATTAAGTTTTGACATCTTCAGTGCAGGCAGACCAAGAAGCTTAAAATGTATTTATCACACAAGAAACAGATTAAGTCCATTTTACCCTTTCAAAGCAGATCTTAAACTTCCTCAAGCAATAATGGCATATTTTTCAATTGACTAAAATAGAAAGAAAAGGCCTTAATAGGATTTAGGGTGAGTGGAAAGAAGGAGCCACCTCTAAAGGAGATTGCAGAACACAAGCGAAGGGAGATGGAATGAGGAGCTTTTCCCAACATCTTTCTTTCTTGTTAATAACCTCCCACCTTCATTTAGTCCAAAATTAATGCCCAATCACTTGTTTCCCTCAATGTTAGTGTAACTATATCAAATACATAGATACGTATTAAATATACATGTATATATTTTAGTGCATCAGAGCTGCAACAAGGATAAAGCACAAGGAGCCTAATGCAGGCACATGTTTAGGAGGCAGCCAGCAAAAAGCTGAAGGGACAAGAGAGAAATCATCAGCCAAGGATGGGGACGGCAAATGCTTGAGAGCGGGACAGGGGCAGCGAGGGAGGGAGACCAGCACAGAGACTGCAGTGGCTCCTGGGGCAGCCACAAACCACG
>NW_009928203.1:10231-15472 GCF_000696875.1 Nestor notabilis | reverse complement strand
GGGAGCCCGCCAGAGAGACTGCAGTGGCCCCGGGGAAAGCCACAAGCCTTGCAGCCATGTGGCTCAGGCTGCAGCACTGACTTTTGACCCCACATCTCTGTGAAGCAGCATTTGATGGAGTAAGATGATGCATTCTGATTGTTTTCTCTCCTGCCTGCAGCAGCATTGCTCAAAACACAAGGGCACAGTGGGAGAAGGACAGGAACACGTGCTTCTACTCGGAGCAGTTTCTGTGCTTCCCACTGTAAGAGGCACTTCCGGGAAAGTCGAAGGGCCGGGAACATCCCCATGGGCAGCCACAGGAGCATGCACGGGCACTTCCCACCCCAGCGCTGCAATCCCGCGGCCGATGGGCTCAGGCTCATCCTCCCCGCTGAGATCCAGCGCTCCAGGAAAAACCTTGATGAACTCCAGAAACGGCTGGAGAGAACATGTTAAACCTCGGCAGCGCTGCCGGGGAGCCGGGACCACAGCGCGGGAGGAGTCCACCCTGTTTCAGAGCACCCCAGGGAGGGCAGTTCTTGCTGATGCTGCGCGTGCCCTGATTCCGAGACACTCAGACGTTACCAGAGTGAGTGCCCAGAGATTGAGAGATAATGTTTAAAGTGTGCCTTCCACCTGAAAGCACTGGGGAGAGAGAGTGTTGGGCACTGGTTCAATCACACCCAATCACCCTACCAGCTCTGTACCACCAACCATCAGAAAGGACCAATGGCCAAAAAGCATGCCTTATACCCTCTGCCTTCTTCCAAAAGAAACACTTTCGGCATTTCTTCTGGTCTCCTTCCAGCCATTGAGCAAGCTATTGTTTGTTGCAGTGGTAAGCTAAATAAAAACTGAGTCTTGTTAGGGTTATTTTTATGGATTATACAGCTTTCATTTAACAATTACTCTGACACTAAATCTACCATTAAAAAGAAGGTCTCTTTTGTGGAGGGTTCATCACTGGTGCACGGACACACTGAGAATGGCAGATAGCAAACTGCCTGATACCCAGTTAACATACAGGCAATTTCATGGGACATAGTCCATAGACTTTGGTTTTTATTTCTTTGTCATAGAAAATGTTGGAGGATGAATTAAGGCCAGGTTGGACACAGGGGCTTGGAGCAACCTGCTCTAGTGGAAGGTTTCCCTGCCCGTTGCAGGGGCTGGAAGGTCCCTTTAAGGTCCTTTCCAACCCAAACCAGTCTGGGATTCTATTAATATTTCTGAAGACAAGGATGTTGCTTGACATACTCTGTCAGCATCTGCTTAACTGAAGACCACTGGACCTTTACTCAGGCCTAAGTTGAAATATCACTCTGCAATAAATACAATAAAAAATAAGGGGAAAATACATCATTGACAGTCAGGGAGGAAATGTGGGGGTTTCTTCTATCATAAGAGAGACCAAATAGATGAACCTAGTTTAGTTGTCCACATGTTGCTGTGTGTACCCTGCTTAGAGGACAGCTGAAATTGACCTTGATACAGGAAATGCAAAAGAAACCAAAATACATAAGTGATCTATAGCACTATTTGTTGTAGTAGCTTTGGGTCATTCCACAGGTCACATATTTGCCTTATTGGATTAACAGTGAACACGTGTGTGCAACACACACACACAGAGCAAATTCTTATCTCTTTTGGTGTAGCCTTTTGGATAGGTGGCAAGAAAATGTCATTTCTCCTTTCTCATAGCAATGCACTGACAGAAAGCTGCCCCGCCACCTCCCAGCCTCACCCCAAGCTCTTGCCCAGCCTCCTTGCAGGCTCTGCCCTTCAACCATGTATAGGCACCCCCTTTCGAGTCCCACAGTGGTCCCATTAACCTGAACCATTGCTTCAACCTCCCTTCCAAACCAGTCACTTTTCCTTGAGCAGCATGGAGGGGCAACTCGGTACCAGCTGCAATCCTGGTTTTAGGGAAATCAAAGACAGATCTCCCATTTCTGGCAGTAGAAGCTGCCCTAAATCTCTGTCACCAGCGCAGCTCTTTAAGAGCACAGTAATTCTGCACCAAATTGAATCTTCTCTGACAATTGGCAGCACATCAGAGACAATTCACAGGCATATTTTTTCCCCTTTCCTAACAGGAAACAGGGCTTGTGTTACATTTACAGTGACCTGGAGCTCCAGGGGCAGACTAATATCTCACCTAAACAAACAGACAGTATTTCTTCCCTGATAAAGGCGGATGGGCTGAAAGGGAAAGTCACTTGGCTGTGGCCTTCCTGGCTCCTACAGCAGCACCGGAGGTGTCAACAACGCGCAAACCTGTGAACACCAACACAAGGACCCCCCATGCAGCCCAGGATGATCATAGAGTCACAGAATCAACCAAGTTGGAAAAGATCTTTAAGCTCATCCTGTCCAGCCATTCCCAGAAGTGCCAAGGCCACCACTAACCCCTGGCACTGAGGCCTGGGTTACACAGTGTGTGAGCACTTGCAGGGACGGTGCCTCCAGCACTGCCCTGGGCAGCCAATATTCCAGTGCCTGAGCACCCTCTGGGCAAGGAATTGTTCCTCAGCTCCATCTAAACCTGCACTGGTGCAGCTTGAGGCCGTTTCCTCTTGTCCCATCCCTTGTTCCTTGAGAGAACAGTCCAGCTCCCTCCTGGCTCCATCCTCCTGTCAGGCAGTTGGAGAGAGCGATAAGGTCCCCTCTGAGCCTTCTCTTCTCCAGACTAAACCCCCCAGGTCCCTCAGCCCTTCCTCATCACACTTGTGCTCTAGTTCAGAATGGTAGTTCAGAAGGTTTGGAGCTCCAGGTCAGTGTTTGGACTTGGTCTTTGTCTCTGTTTTAATGAAATGACCATTGTCTCACCTCCCATGGACCTCAGTGGGGTTCCCTCTCACAGTGTGAACTGGGGGCTTCACCACTCAACCCACAGTAGGGAAGAGAGGACCCAAACACCCTCTTCAGCTAACCCTCTTCTACCTCATTGGAGAATGCATTGTCTTCCCAGAAGCTTCCCACTTGCCCCTGTGGGCACAGGGAGATAATTCTGGGCTTTATTTGTGGTGGATTTAAAAAAGCAAACTCCAAACTGTGTGAAATAACTCTGGGGGACAATAACTTGCAACAGATGTCATGATTGGTTAATGTCCAACTAACAAGAGAGCCTTCAGAAATAATAAATACCTACATGTGCTTGCTTGTAAGACAAACAACATTCAGATACTCTTTTTCTTGTATTTCCCTTCCCTGATACACTACTGTATGTTTTACCCCCAAGTGATATCCCATTCATCCCTTGTAAAAATTGGAGAAACAAACCAAAACTGATGAGGAAATCTGCCAATTGCAAAATTCCACACCAAGATGCATCGCACTGAACGTGCACACGAAAAGCTGAAGTGAATAGCCTGATTTCACACCCATGAACTCTAAATGCCAAAAAGCACCAGAATAACCTGCCCTTCAGGATACCCAAGGAGAGCACAGTTTGGGGCTGAAAGCAACAGGTCTCCCAGCCTCAGAAATTTTTAGCTTTTTGGAATACCACAAAGAAATAAAACCTCTGCAGCTTCTCCCCTGCTTGTCTCTGCCCTTATCACAACGAGGGAGCCACAGCAAGGTGGAGGGACGCTCAGGGTGAGTGCCCGTGCCAGAGAGTGCTCCTGTGCAACACCTCCCTGAGCCTGAACCCATCCCTCAGGATCTCTGCATTTAGTATAGGAAAAGTAGACTTCAGGCTACTAAGATTCGAAGATTCTGGCTACTGAGATTCCAAGTCTGCCTTTATAGCCAAGAACAGTACAGTGGCAGGAGGAGCAAAATCCGAAGCAGGATAAATGTCTGGAGCAGAAGATATTCTCCTAGGGAGTGGCAGAGAGGCAGTGACAGGCAAGGGAGTGACACTGCGGGAATGACTCGCTTTAAGCTGTTGTTTTGGCTTTTTCAGTGCAACCACAAGCCTTTTCACATCAGGCACAGACCTCCCTCTCTCCCTGGTTATTTCCAGGAACCAGGCATCCGCAGCTGACAATGAGAGCAGTGCAAGAGCTGCGGTTGCCCAGTCTCAGCGGGTCTGAGGTTCTTGGTCCCTATTTTTTTGCAAGAGAAACAGCTGTTGACCTTCGGCTTTTCTGTGTCCCTCATTGCCATGGCATTGAGCAGAGGTATTTTAGGGTGACCAGATCTGTTTACACCAACATTCACAATATATTCCCTACAAATCTGCCTGTTTGGTGGAAAAGCGATGTGCCAGCCTGCCACTTACTGTTTGTGTCACTCCTACTTGTGTGGATGCCCTCTAATCATCTCCTTCAATACTTCTGCTACATCAGGGTTGAACTTGGGAAAGCAACTGAATTTTAACTCCCTGGATCGGCTCTGGGGCCCCCAAAACCTCCTGATGAAGCTCAGAGTGAAACCCTATGCCAGCCTCAAATGAGTGAGAATTTTCTGTGACTGCGTCCTGTGGTTTCAGCTGGTTTTGCAATTAAGTTGGTGTCCCAGTTTCGTTCTGAATTTCAGCTGATGCCATGCTCAGCTCAGATAAATCAGAACCTTAAAATGAAACTCAACCCCATACGAGCCTCTCTTCTGAACTAACTGTTGCCCTGTGCCTTTTTGTTTGGGTTATTCTCTTCCCCACCTCATTTCTAGTCAAGTCAAACTCTCCTATAGTCACTGTTCTTTCCCTCATAGCGTAAGTGAACAAAGCCTCCCAGGGTATTTGGAGGTGTCTGCTAGGCTTTTACCTCCAGATCCATGATCATCAGTGGCTTTGCTTTCAGCCTACTTGTGTTTATACAAAAGCAATACAAAAGCAAGGAGCTCTGATCTCCAGGAATGAGCATGGGCTGGTTGGCCCTCTGCAGCCTCTGAATACTGGGCTCAGCAGCTACCAAGAAGCCAACTTGCGTGCAGACACAGATGACTGCTGTCTGTACATTAGGAGGCTTAGCTGATACGGTGGTGGTTTTGTATCCCACAAAACACTTTCTTGCTTTGCTACTAGTCCAGAGCAGGAAAAAGTAGGAAAGAGAAACAAGCATTAAAATGAAGAAGAGTGGTTGAGTGGTTCACACTCAAGAAGAGTGAATCGAGGGATTCAGATCTTTCCAGGAGTCTGAAGTTGAGAATCTAAAACTTACAATTGGTTCTAAAGCTGAGAACCCAGAGGTCACAGAAAAGGGGCTGCTTGTATGTGTGGAGGTTTTGTAGATGCAGTTACGGACTTCCGTTTTCACAGTCAAAAGTGTTGCCTCCATCTGTGTAAACAAGAAGCAGAGAAAGTTAACGTTA
>NW_009928203.1:9461-10200 GCF_000696875.1 Nestor notabilis | reverse complement strand
GGAAAGAGTTGAGCAGGTTTTGGCTACACAGCAAAGAAACTTGATGGGATTAGGGCTGCAACTCAGTTGTGCCATTTTCTGATCCAGATGAAGAAAAAGAATGAATGCCCAACACAAGGGGAAAGGGGAAAGACCTTTAGAGGACTGCACCAGCAACATGGCCTATGGGAGCTCCATCTGATTTTGACGCAGTGGGAAGCATGCCTGGCACTCTAAATAGTGCTCTGATTGTATGTAATGTTACACAGAGCCCTGGTTCAACAGGGTCCTGATCGATACAACTGGAGGGAAAACTCAGCAGGAGTCCCACACTAAGCAGTAAATAAATAAATAAACTTCAGTCCATGCAGATATTTATAAGGGGTTTGTTATTATTGTTTAGGTACAATAAAAAAACCCAAAAGCCAACTAATATCAGCCAATAAGGTCCCAAGTCGTATTTCCTTTGTGCAACGAGTGACTTTTATATATTACTTTTTCAGAAATAAAGAATCATAGAATAGTTAGGGTTGGAAAGGACCTTAAGATCACCTAGTTCCAACCCCCCTGCCATGAGCAGGGACACCACACACTAAACTATGTCGCCCAAGGCTCTGTCCAGCCTGGCCTTGAACACCTCCAGGGTTGGAGCATTCACAACTTCCTTGGGCAACCTATTCCGGTGCCTCACCACCCTCACTGTGAAGAACTTCTTCCTTATATCTAACCTAAACTTCCCCTGTTTAAGTTTAAATCCATT
>NW_009928203.1:8389-9356 GCF_000696875.1 Nestor notabilis | reverse complement strand
AAACAGCCCCAACTTCCTCAGCCTTTCTCCATACGGGAGGTGCTCCAGTCCCCTTATCATCCTCGTGGCCTCCTCTGGACTTGCTCCAGCAGCTCCATGTCCTTTTTATGTTGAGGACACCAGAACTGTTCTCAACAGTTTTATCCTTTGTATTGCACAATATCCTCCAGAACTTCCTTCTTTCCCCCATAACCTTTACAGAAGTTCCCTTAGATCTGGTTTCATGTGCATCTTATCTGTCAGATAGGACACTGAAGTTCTTTATTTCGCTAAAAAGGCCCAAGCTAAAAAATGAAAGGTAAAAATGAAATGAGAAGCTTAAAGCATGAAATGTATTAAAAAAGTTTGCTTGGATAGAGTCAGAATCAGAAGTGTTGCATAAATAAATAAATAGATAGATAAATAAATAAATAGTTAATGTGATTTTTGAAGACATTTAAAAATACATCAGATCATCAAGCTCTGGGAAATGTGAAAGTCTCTCAGGATCTGCCGAGATTGCAGAAAGGGAGCTCCACTGCACATCCTGCGTGCTGGGCACCCCAGCCAGGACGCCTGCTGAGTGCCACTGCAGACTCTTGCTATCCTGTATTTCCCTGAAGAGGAAACTGAGTTTGAGGGAGCTGTGGGAGAGCTCTGCCCAGCAGCATCCCCCAGGAACTGCCGGGGGCTGGAGCAGGCACCTCACCTGATGGAGTTTGGCCAACTGGATTAATAAGAAAATAATCACCTTAAAACTGTTCTTTTAATTGCATAAAGGAAATATTAAAGGCTGAGAGAGCTGGGCTGGGGCAGCTGGAGAAGAGAAGGCTCCTGAAGGGGACACCTTAGAGCAGCTCTAGTGCCTAAAAGAGCTCCAGGAAACCTGGAGAGGGGCTTTGGACAAGGGCTTGTAGGTACAGGACAAGGGAATGGCTTGAACCTGCCAGAGGGGAGATTGAGATGAGCTCTGAGGCAGAAGCTCTTC
>NW_009928203.1:0-8321 GCF_000696875.1 Nestor notabilis | reverse complement strand
GGCCAGGTGGGACACAGGGTCTTGGAGCAACCTGCTCTAGTGGAAGGTGTCCCTGCCCGTGGCAGGGGGTTAGAACTGAATGAGCTTTAACTGATTCTACGTTGAAGTGAGGGGTTTTGCTATTCAGTATCAACAACATTTATTGGAATAGAATCATAGACTAGTTGGGTTGGAAGGGACCTTCAAAGCTCATCTAGTTGAAACCCCCTGCAAAGAGCAGGGACATTTTCAACTAGATCAGGTTGCCCAGAACCACATCCAGCCTGGCCTGGAATGTCTCCGGGGATGGAGCATCCACCACCTCTCTGGGCAACTGGTGCCAGTGTTTTACCACCCTCTTTGTACAAAATGACTTTTCTACTCAAAAAGTGTCAGGCAATGAGTCACAGAGTGAATAAAATGCTATATGTGATTTATGTGACCCATCTTGTACAGGCAGTAACATAAAAGGTATAAATAATGTATTATTGTTGTCATTCCCATTGGCATATTATTAAGAGCAATAAAGAAGCCTCAGATTCTTCTATTACACCCCTGTACAATATCTTTATCTGGAGAAAACAGGGAAGGCTCATGGATTACGTGCTACCAGGATCTAAAGTCACCTTCAGGTCTACACCTCTTCTCTTATCTGTTTAGTGTGTACCAAAAAATAAAAAATAACAAAACCCCTCAGTTTCAGTGAAAAATCAAAGGCCACTTTAGAAAAATCGGAAGTCAAAGCAAGATGAGATGTTTCACACCACAACAGTTTGAACTGTTGGCAAGAGTTCGTAAGGAGCCAGCCACGTGCTCAACTCTCTCTATTCCTCTTAGCTGTGTGAACTACTCAAAACTGGAGGGCACATGTCAGCTACAGTGACATGCAAATCATTACTGCTTTGTCTGCCAGGAAATCTGTGTAAACCAATGCGGAGCTCAGGTTCATTATATTGACATTTTTACCAACAAGTAAATTGAAAGGTTACCTTGTTGACACACCAGATGTTCTGCAAACTGCTTTTCAAACCATGGCTTCCATACATCTCTATAAATAAATAAATTAGACGCTTACAAATGGTGTGTGAATCAATATATGGTAAATCATCCATTTGTATACACACAGTGAAAACTACTGTGTGTAAACCCCATATTTCACACAATGTCAAAACCTCCTTTTTCACCCAGTACTTTTCATTTTCCTGAAAATAGCTGTCATCTATGTAAATGTTTTCCCCCAAGACCAACTGTTCTTCATAGTAAGAACATTACAGGGAAACCTGGGTGCCTGAGTTAGCACATGGTGTTATCAATGGGAGTTAAGCACCCAAGCGAGAGTTTGGCTATGACACATATGTAAGGGTTTGAGTTTATGTATCTAAAAGAGTAGATTTGCTCCAGTTTAGATTTAGCCTCAAGGTATTTTTACTCCATCCTTCTTCATTTTTTTCCCCCTTGACTCATCTCTAACAACAAAAATAAGCCCTTTGTTCAATGAGATACTTATTTGAGACAGTTGTCCTTTTGTGCTGATGCAAATCAGGACTGACCTTGCAATTATAGTCTTTATGGAGCACACATGGTCCAGGATGAAATCACGAGGGTTGATAACGTGACTTTTACATGGTGCTGCACCCCCTCAGCCTCAGGACTAAAGAAATTGGAGCTGAGCCCAACTCAGTTTACAAAGGCTTTCAGGTACCTCAGCTCCACTACTGCAGGAGAGAAAATGGTGCTTGGTCCTTGTTCATCTAGGTCTCCCACTGCGATCGTTATTTCTTTCCGAGTCCCCTGCAGTGCCAGTGATTTCTTGCCATGCCCAGTTTCCAATGTATGAATTTATTCTGGTGTAAATCAGGGCAAACCAGATTAATTTCCTAAATCTCCAGTTGCAGAGAAATGAGATTTCTTGGAATGATGGTGATGCCTTCTGCCAGCTGCCCCATCTCCTAATCAAAGAAATGTCATAACAAATCAGCTTTTCTGTAGTACCTTATATACATTCAACATACAGATGCAGAATGGTTTCAATACACTCCAGAAGGCTCCTCCAAGCTGGAAGAAGCCTTGATCAATTCAGACCCTTCTCAACCAGCTGTGACACAGGACTGTGTCTTTCCCACTTTATAATTCTTCGCTGAGTGCTCATACTGAAATTGTTTCATAACCACATGAATTTGGAGTTTTCATTTCACCCTTGGAAGAAATGTAGAGCCTGGCACGGTGACAAGTATAACAGTGTGTAAAAGCACAATTAACTTATGCTCCCACCCCATTTTTTTACATTTCTAAGGAAGCTCTGAGATTTCAGAGTGATTGTTTTCACTTCAGAGCCAGGAGCACACGATCCCTTCACTTCATCAGCAATGCCCTACAAAACCAGCATGAGCCCCTGTCCCACTGCTGGAGGAGAGGTCACAGCACATTCTGCACCTTCCCCCAGCAACAGACTTTCTAACCAAGGAAAGCAGTAATTAAAAAGGCCAAATTAAAAAGCCAAACAGAGCGCTAACAGAGTTAGGCACTGCCTTCCCTAAGTTTTTTCCTAGTACAGACAACTTTCGCAGAATCCCAGCCTGGTTTGTGTTGGAAGGGACCACAAAGCTCATCCAGTCCCAAGTCCCTGCCACGGGCAGGGACACCTTCCACTAGAGCAGGTTGCTCCAAGCCCCTGTGTCCAACCTGGCCTTGAACACTGCCAGGGATGGGGCAGCCACAGCTTCTCTGGGCGCCCTGTGCCAGCGCCTCAGCACCCTCACAGGGAAGAGCTTCTGCCTAATGTCTAATCTAAATCTACCCTCTTTGAGTTTAAAACCAATCCCCTTTGTTTTATCACTACATGCCCTTGTAAAAGCTTGAAACTTCTCATTTCAAAATGTGAATTTGTTTATACATAAACAAGTAACATCTTAGAGACTAAAGAGCAAACAAAGTTTTTCAATGTGATTAAGTTAGAATATGCAAATGATGCTGAAGTTGTCCGTTTGACAAGTAGCCTGAGATCTCTAACTCTTAAGTCATCTTGGTCAAAGAAACATGGCTAAAAAGAAAACGGTTTCAGACACTCCATATTAAGTTCCTAACACTGCAAATGTTTATGAACTTTCTTATCCACCTGCTTTCCAAAGACAGCTTGAGTGAGCAAAGTTACCGGTAAATATTTTCAGAGTATTGCCCTTTCTGTCTGCCTGTGATTTGCCATGGGACTGGGACAGAGGCATGTGAAAGAGGTGGTTACTGAATCAAGAATGTTGAATGAACAAGTCTGAGGTCGTCCATGCTGAACATGGATGCTGTATCAAACCACTGCTTTGAGCTTGGTCCCCTGATGACTTCAGTTTACTGCCACTTGCTCCCCCAAGATCTCTGGGTTACACTATGCAGAGTATCTCACTTGCATTTTATCCTTTCCCTGATGTGAGTAGACCCTCAAAACTGTGTTGATCTTCCAATATATCTAGGTAACTGTCTATTTTGTGTGCTAGCACAGACCAGAGGTGCTTTCAGATTTAATCACTCTGTGCCCTAATAGTCTCCAGTCAATAAAACCCTCCAGAGTTCATCTGTCTTCAATTCTCTTAACGTTTGTTTTAGATACCCATCAGGCTTGCCACTTCTAGCAGAAAGCAGTTTAAAACCGGTATCAAGCAGACTGTCACTGCAGAACCACCATCACTTGGATCATGGATGGCACAAGGCACCAGCCAGGTATCGTATTTCCAGCAGCATTCAATCACCTTACATATGCTTTTCCTTTACCACCAACACCATAAAGACATTCTGCCAGACACAATCATCCGTATATAGCCTGGCAATTTATAAGCTATCCTAACTAAGCACATGGTCTGAAGAGCCTGGCTGTTAAAAGAGGAACAGCCAGCTGCAGCAATGGATAAAATTGCATCTAAAAGCAGAACAAAACACCACCGCACTGAGCCTTTGCTAGTTCTCTTTCACAAGCCTGTGCCCAGATTTGTGCAGCGTTTTAAAACTCTGTTTAAATAAATAGATAACTAAATAAAAGCATTCTGCCACTCCTTAATGCTTGCGAGAATCACAAATTAAAAGCAACGCATGCTCACATTCACGGGGAAGGCAAAGGAGACTGGGTAGGTTTTATATTGTGAGGCTTTGCCCTGTGGATTCTGATTATTTTTTTAAAACCTTGATTGTTCATTTTTAATGGAGTTCTAATGAAACACCCTTAAGCCCTGCAGTGGTTTGCATCGATGGTTAGCAAGCCAAATACCAGTATGTCTTGTTTCACAAGTAGCATTAGAGATAAGAGAGGGTAAGATCATGCCCTGGTTTTACAAGGCTGTAAGAGGCACTTAGGGGCCATACAGTCTCCTGCTTGGCTGCCTAAAGCCTACTCTGGTCATTAAATAATGTGAAAGGCTTATAATAACAGCTGGTGACTAATATATTCCCTTTGTACAAATGTTTTACATTTGTCACTATAACCACTGCAGAGAGACAGCCCTGCTCTCCTAAAGGCTCAATCTGGCCCAGAATGCTTTTTACATACTCAAAACTGCATCCTTACCAGTCACCATTTGCCAAATACTGTCACACACACAAATAGTATCACATATATCACATAACAGGAGAGTTTACATCCTACGGTAAGTATAAGTAAAAAGATCATAGCCATAGGATCTTTAGGACACCAAGGTGAGATAAAACATGTTAAGCAAGCAAAAGCAGTGGGAAAAGTGTTACAGAAGCTCTTTCCTTCAACTACTTGGAACTATGTATTCCAAGAGAAGTTTTCCTGTCTGGAAAAGGGAAATAACCCTACAATTCTGTGTGAAGTGGCAAAAAACCCCAAGTAGTGCACTGGGTGCTGGGATGCACCTCAGATGCACCACAACTACTGAAGTTCTGATGTGAAAGTCACAACTGAGATCTGTCAGATACCGACTCTGCTTTCCACACACATGGGTCCATTTTTACCATATTTCATAGTTTCAACAGGTCTTGCTGCTGATTCAGTGCCAGTGCCCTCTTATGAAAGAAATAACTTAGCATTCTTGGATGTCCTGGGACATCTGGGGGTGATCCCAGGCAAATGACCAGTTATTTCACTGAATCGCTTCTCCAGATGAGTCTGTGACTTACACAGTGAAGTACAACCTGACAGTAAGCATGAACCTGGACTTGACTCTGAGTTCCTGGAGAGGTACCAGCAACCTCCTTGTTCTACAGAAATCTTAATTGCTCATCTTCCACTCTCTGTGGTCCTTTATTTCTTTTTGCTGGCCTATTTCCAGGAACGGTTCAAGCGTTAACCTTGCTTCCACCTCTTTAACTGCCTTTCCCCATTTGCAAGGAGGATCAACAGATGAATACACATTCTGCAAGTGGGAGGGACTTTTCCTTCTTTCTTTGGGAATGGATGGGCAGACAACTTTTTCCACTGGACGCAAACATCTGCACCTTACTGCAGAGAGCACCTATGACAGTATAAACCCACAGCTCAGCAATTTGGCCAACGCTGCCTGAGACAAAACCAACCCATGCAGAAGTACGAAACACACTGTCCTATGTCATTTCAATTACATCCGTGTTTTCCTCAGACCTTCTGCTTTGCTGGTAATAGAATTTTACATAGGGTTTCACATTATAAACCCTTAGAAAGGCAAAAAGTCCAAACAACTGGATGATGATACCTTTCTTCTACTTATATGGGTCGTGTTAGGACCAAACAGTATCACAGCCATTGCCCTGAGTGAAGCCACACTGTCTTTGGTAGCGTCTTAAAGAGTCTATACAGGAAAGGAAAAAAGGCAAGATTGATGCCTACAGCTGGACAAAGTGTTATAGCAAAGACTTCCCCAAAATCGCATTTCTGATCAATCAAAATATTGCCCAGCTCTGTGCTAGTTTCTGCAAACTCCAGTGGTTTAAAATGCCCATCTCAAACAGCAAAAATTGTTCAAACACATTTAAATGGTTATTTTCAGATTTTCCAAAGGAAATATCTGCATTTTTTGTTAATAATTTTAAACTTATTTCAACTTTTGTGGGGTTTTATTTAAAGCTTAAAGAAAATTAAATTAAAAAAACCCCAACAATTAAATGAACAAAAACGAAATGAAATGAAACTTGGACCCAAGAAGCAGCCTGACAGCTTCTCAGTTCACACACTTTTCAGAGACAGATTGTTTTGAACACACTCAAAAGCTCTTTACAAATATTTTTGCTTCATGTTTCCAGAATTGTCAGAAAACAAAAATAGTCCATTATTCACATAGCTTTGCCAGAAAGCTCCATGACTGCTAAGGACACAGACTCATGTGGCCTCCAACAGCTGTATTCCATCTAATTCTCCTAGTTCAGCTTTGGATTCCTCTTGGTTTGGCAACCCTGAAGGTTCCGAATATCCTGTGGATAACATTAGGCACAAGAACATAGGTACAATTTAGTCTGCCTGAAAACAGCCTTCAATTCATGGACATTTTCCATCTCCTGCTGGTCTTCCAGGAATGGTGCCACTCTAATCTACCTCGTTCTCCCCTTTGCCTAGGATTGTGGTCAAACAGCACACTCAGGTTCTGCAAATGGCATTGAAATGCATCTATGTGTCACAATGGTGCCAAGGAATTAGGCAGGACTGGCATCAGGTGGAAGGCAAGAGAAGCACCAAGGAAAAGGAAACCAGGAGTGACGAGTCAACTGAATTCTCAGAAAGGCTGTGATGAGACGGGATGCTCTGGTGACAAAAGGAGATGTGATTCATAGGAAACTCACATGTGATCCAGTGTTCTCTGCCATGGCTGGGAATGGCTGAGCGCTCACAGAGGTATCACCAGGAGGAAACTCTGCTAGATGTGTGTAGCCACCTCTTCCCTGGAATACATCAGGGACTGAAAGATGAACTCAACACGAGTCTGCAACATTTGTGCTTTCTCAAAAACCTTTTATAATGTTACATTTGTAAATTCAAGCTCAGCTGTAGAGCTTGCTTTTGTGACTTCTATTCAACATCTATTATCATCATTCAGTATCAAATCATGAGCTCCTTTGGGGTAATGACTATTGTAACAATGAATGCCAAATCACACTCTGCCCACAAATGCCTAAACGTGTGACAAGAGAGAGATGGAGACAAACAAACAAGAAATAAGAGATCTGTGTGACAACTATGATAGGCAATAGTCTCAGCACATCATGTTCCCTGGCACTGCCAGCCCCTTTTGTAGCATCATGGCAGAGGAAAACTTTATTCTTTTGGTCCCAAAATAACCTATATTTTGAATGTTTTGTTATAAATTTGGTTTGATCAGTCACACGATCTCTGGGATTAGAATAAACATAAGTTATCTTAACATACAAATAACTCATGGGTTACTTATCTTCTAGCTGGTTTTCCCAAACAGTTTTATAATCTACTCACACACTAATATTTAATTATATGTTTGAAATGAACTGCGCATACATGCTGTGCCTTAGCACATGAGAAAAACACGTTTTCCGGATAGATGAGACGTTTTTATACCACAGGACTTTACTACTTGTTGTGGACATGATGTTGTAACTGTTCCTGGCTTGTGAGGTTACAGGGATCAGGTCTGTGCTGTACCTACTGCATTAGGAAGCAAAGAACTTTCTTATATGGAAATAGGTTGAATTAAAGAAATCGATAAAGAACCAAAAATACCACTGTCAAAAAATTATTTCCAAGAAGATCATTCAGCTCAAACTAAACTTGTTTGAAATACTCCAAATAACATCAATAGAGGGCAAGTCCTAAGTATAGCAGGGACAGTTTGTTAGATGGATGTGCTGGCATGTTTTAATTTACACGGCAGAACTGTAATTTTTGAATTCTTTGAGATATTCATATGTAAGGTCCAGTTAAAGTGAAGGCTCTGTCTCTAAATGAATTACTACTAGAACTCAGTGTGACTCAGTCTGTGTTCCCATACACAGGAAGGACTGGTAGACTTGGCCACAGAGGAAGAGGTAAGTTTGATCTATGCACCCCCTTTCTCTTCCAAGTAGAGTGAAATTACAGGGGAGGAAATGAGGCGAGCCTCAGCTCAGCTTGCTGGCAAGAGCATCTTAGGCTGTGTGGGGTAGGAGACGGGAAGGCGAAAAGGCCTCCTGAGGTTAAACAGCCACCAGCAAATTACCGTCCTCCCTCAAACTGGAAGAAGCAGTGATTCCAAGGGATACAGAACCTCTTGCTTGAATTAGCCAAAAGATGATGTAGTTTAGATGCTACCACTACACTGGGTGATACCTGTGGGCATGACCTGGTGCAGAGAAATGCAAAGACAGCTGGAATTTTAAATCCTAGGTCTGCAGACAGATACAGATCTGAAAACCTCCATCTG
>NW_009928202.1:104333-104562 GCF_000696875.1 Nestor notabilis | reverse complement strand
TCCCCTCCGAGGATACTCACCGGGGCTGGGGTGGGGGGATACCGGGGCCGTCCCGCTGAGCCCCGTTCCTCGTCTCCAGCTGATCACGGAACAAGCTGATATCCCGCTGTCGCGGGGCGCCGAGATGAAGGGCAAGTGTGGCACGAACGAGTCGGAGCTGGAGATCTCCTGGCTGGAGCGAGCGTACACCCTCCAACTCTTCTTCCTGAAGGTACGGGGCTTTCCCTTC
>NW_009928202.1:91685-104212 GCF_000696875.1 Nestor notabilis | reverse complement strand
ACCTACGATACCAGCGAGCGCACCTACTTCAAGGACGCCGTCAGCCGTAAGCGCCTCGGGGAGACGGGGTTGAGAGCGGATCCCGGGGGCTGGCGAGAGGAAGCTGCTCGCCTAAACGCCGTTAAACAGGGGGAAAAGAAAGCCCAAAGCTCGGACCCGGCGCCGGTTTTAAACCGCGTGTTAATTTCTTTCTGTCACCCCTTTCTATTCTTGCTTCTTGTTTCTAATGCCCGCGGTTGCCGTGGGAGGCAGAGCCCGGTCTCTGCCCGTTTGCTGCCCCAGGCCTTCCCATCGGGACCCAGGGACGCGGGAATGGGCAGGGGTATGCAGGGAAAACTCATCTCCTTTCCTGCAGGAGATGGTTTTTAAGGTTATTCATCTCCTCCTGATGATGGCTGAATAGGTGGGAAAGCAGCGGTTTCCCAAGGTAGCGACGGGACATAAATATCCATACCCCTACACGCTTCCACACCAAGAGCCACTTCTTTTTCTCCACGGGTTTCCTTTCTTTTGGCTTTCATTTAGGTTTTAATCCATTTCTGCTCAGAAATTAGTTGTGTTGTATTGGAAATCGACATTTGCAAGTCGTTCTTCCTCAAGATTTTCTAACTCACTCCAGCGCGTGGTGCGTTAAGAGTTTGTGGCATTAGACACACTGGATGCGGAGTTGTTTTTCCCACTGGTGTTTCTAATGTTTGTGTCCCCAAAACACGGTGGTGGCCATGCCTCATCAGCCTCTGCAAATGCAGAACACCGATTGTCTTTCTGTGCTGCTGGAGGGGAACAAAGGGCTGCGGGAGAGTGGGAGGCGGAAGGCATCCCTCATTCCCTCTGGTGAGCCGCATTCGGCCCTCATTTGTAAAACAAGCCTGATATGATGGGAAAATGTTTGCTTGTAATCTGTACTCGGCTGAAATGGTCATGCTGTGTTTCAGGAAAGGTGTAATGGCCTGTTTTGCGTTGTAGTGAGGTCCCCAAATTGCTCTGCTCCTTCCCACCCGCATTCAGAGCCCAAGTACAGCTGCAGGAATTGCTGTTTCCCAAATGTACAGCGTGTAAGCGCAGTCCAAGGCTGAAACCTGCATATACATCAATAGAAGCCATTCCTCTGACTTTATGGACCTCAGGTCCTGTGACAGGAGCACAGCTGGCAGCAGCAGGGCTGCACCCCGCAGCCGTCCACTCCCGCTTGTGGGCAGGCAACCCCAATGTGGGACCTGCCCTGGTTATGGGGGGTGTCGAGCCAAAAGCGTTGCCTTAGGAGCAGAAAACGCTGCTCTAGGAGCAGTGAAGCATGCGGCCGCCGCATTGCACCCCTCTGTGCGCCCTTGCTTCCAAGTCACTGCCTGTGTTAATAATGGGCCCCCCAGAGACAGGACCTGACCTCTGCTGTTTCTGCCCCTTGGCCAGCTGAGAAGCACACGGCCAGCTCGCACCGGCTCTCGGCCCTGGTCACCCCGGCTGGGAAGTCCTACGAGTGCCAGGCGCAGCAGACCATCTCCCTCATCTCCAACGACCACCAGAAGTCTGTGCAGCTCTTGCTGTCGGAAGTGCGGCTCCAGCCCTTCGACATCACTGCGGATTTTGTCTTCAGTGAAGGTAAGGTGCAGGGTGAAGGCATGTCCTGCATCCTTCGGATGCTGATGCTGCCGCGGCCTTTGGTGGTATTGCAATGGACTGAAGGAATTTGGGTCCTACCTTTATCAGAGCACGTTTTCCTCCGCCCAGCAGGTTTGCCAGTGCTCCCTGCAGTCTCTCCAACCCGTTCCCTGACTCCATGGTCCCCTAAAAGCCTTTGCAAATTCTGCTGTTTGGTCAGAACACGGGCTGTTGTTGCACATACATTGGCTTCTGTCAGGACTCATCTAGCTGGAGTGCCAGCAAGCCCTGGAACTACCTGATCCCTAGGGAGCCCTGCAAGGCTTCGGTGGCTCCTCTGCAGCAAGGAGCAGCTTTGGTACAGCTCTGGGGGCCTTGTAGGGCCACTGCACACAGAGGAAAGCTTGGGGCTGCGGTGGCAGGAAATAACTTGGGGTGCATGTTGCTGGCTTCAGTTTGATTTAATGTGCGTTGCAAGGGTGAAGGGAGCCTGACAGGGGCTTCAGTGCGGTGCCTCGTGTGCCAGGCACACTGGATGCTGTTCCTCTTCTTGGGTTTCTTTAATGTTAATTGTGGATAAAAGAGAATGTGAGTTAACAAATGCTGTTTGCATTGAAGGGTTGTACTGAAATCAGTAGTAATGCTGCCATGGGACAGAATTCCTGCAGATTCTGCTTTGCTTTATCCCGTGGTGCTCCTCTTCCATCAGGTTGAATGAGGGAGTGCAAACATGCTCACCTGAATTAGGGCTTTGAGGTTAGTCCCCTTTTGATAGTGCCGTCTTAACAAATTAGCTAACTCCATTATTGAAACAAGATGCAAATAAAATGTGTAATAGCCAAATCTTTGAAAAACAAGCTGGAAAATGGTGGTGTCACTTTCAAGCTCAGCATTAAGAACGTGGGGCTTTATTATTTTGCATGTGGGAAGTCTTTTAAGAGCACAATAAAACCCCAGCACTGACTATAGAGCCGAGTACTTATGCTCATGACTCTCATTCCTCTCCCTAACTGATGTAGTAAATACATGCTATTATGTACTCTGGCTCTGCCAGAGCTCTGCGTGGCTGAATTACTCATTGCAAGGCCAGTGTAGTACAGAGTAGGTTTTATCCGTGGGCACAAATAGGTTTGGGTTTTGTTTCATATTGAAGTAGTACCACGTTTTGTGAAAGGTTACGGGGAGAAAAAGGTAGAATTTAATAGTTTTCTATATTTTTTTCATTGGCACATCTTCATCCTCTCCCTCTCGCTGTGGATTTAGGCTTCCTGCACTCAGGGTTGGGTTGGAATATGACAAAAGCATATTTAAAATATGCAAGTCTGGACTCAGCTTTAGCTGCTGTGTCTCTGTGATACCAAACTTGTCAGGTCTGAGAGCTCACCTGCCTTGCAGGACCTGCTCTTTCATATCAAGCACTGATTTATTTATTTTCATCCTTTTATTGTAGGTTTGGGTTTTTTGTGTGTGTGGGGTTTTCCTCCAGGACACAAAGAGACCCTGGTGGGTTTAGCAATTCCAACGTGCAGGGAATTCCTCCTCCTGAGGAAAGCCGGGTTTCTCTCTTCATCAGTCTTTCTGGTTTTGTTGTTGTTGTTGTTGCTCATTATCCAGTTCTTTTTGTGGAATTCCCCTGGAAGTTAAATCGCAAGGAGCACCTGGAGAGGATGGTTTGAGATGCCCAAGAGGTCCTTTACCAAAGAAGCCTCACGTGGGGCTCTGCTGCTGCTCCCCACCAGCCCTGCAGACCCGTGTGTCCTTGGCACACGCATGGCAAAACAGGATCCTTTGTGGGGTCTGGGAAACGCTGCCAATCTTAAATGACAGTAATTAGCTGTCTCCTTTTTGGTTCATTAATTCCCCATTAGGTAAAATTCCTATTAATTATGAACAACCCACAGAACACTTTAAAATAGTTTAGAATAGAGAAAGGGACCTGCTTGAGCAGAAGAATCGCCGCAACGCAGGAGGGTCGGGGTCCTTTTGCCAACAAGAAACACGGGGAAAGGTTTGTTGTTAGTCCTGACACTGCCCTGTCTGGGGATGTTGAAAACCTTGTAGGGAGTGATTGGATTGCTTTGATTTTTCTGAATGCTTAAACTCATGTGCTAGATTATCCTTTTTCTGAAGACGCTGCTTCCAACCCACACATGTATAAAACAGAAATCCATATAGTTACCTTTTTCCATACAGAAGCAGCAGAACGCTTTTGTTTTCATTTAGAGCTTAGGAAATTTTATTTCTTAAATAGAGAAAATTTGAGTATGTTTTTTCATGTTAAAAGATCAGTAAAAAGAGAGGTGGATGAAGAGGGTGTGAGGAGAACATTTAAACTGGCAAAAGAGCCTCACAGAAATGATGAGCTTATCGAAATAACACAAAATACTGATACAAAGGCAAGAACGAGGAACCAGGATCTTGGGATCATCTCCCTCTGAGCCACTGCAAACAGGGGCCACGGTTTCTCAAGGGTCCTTAGCACCAAGTAGCTCCTCTCTGCGAGGTGGGCAGCCACGCTTTAAAAGCCACCCAGTCTATTTCTTATTTAGTTATTTATTAAGCTAATCACTTATAAACGCCCATCTCAAAAGCTCAAAAATGCACCCTGTGATGCCAGACACAACTGAGCTCTGTTTCTCCATCCCTTCCAACAGCCTCTCCACCGGTCCTCAGGCTCAGGCTTGTGGTCCTGACTGCGGGAAACCGCTGATTTTCTTGCTGTGCTGGTGTTTGTTCTGCAGAGGGACGCTGAAACAAGAAAACGGGCCTGTTTGTTAGGTGGTTTCATAGCCTAGTGCTGAATTGGATGAACACTCACCATAGAAACCGTGGTGGTACGTGAGCCTGGGTGCTGCCGGTGCTGGAGGAAGCACAGCACAAAAGAACAATGGGGAACGCACCTAAATGTCTCCTTTGTGTCTGCCCGAAGTCTTTGTTTGGCAGGGCAGGGATTGGGGTTGTGGGGTGACCTCGCCAGGTTCGGGATGCAGCAAAACTCCAGCATCACCTGAACTTCTCGCATAGTTTAGAATTGCCAGGGACGTTTTTGCTTTCCTGGACTGAGGACAAACCCCAGCGATTTGGGAAATGCTGAGATCCCTGGGATCTGACGCAAAACACTCGGGGAAATCTGATGGAAAGGGCTGTTCTCCTGCAGAAGGCACTGATTTAAAGTACAGAGCCATTCCCAACACGGTGGTGTGTCATGTGTCGTGCATCAACCAGCCCATCTGCCCGCACTGTGCTTGATGGGCTTAAATCTGTGTCTGCTGGGGGCTTTATGCAAACCCTTCTCCCCTCCTGCTTCCCCTTGGCATTTCCCTTTGCTGCCTCCCCGCAGTGTAGTGGACCTCAGTGCCTGTGCAGTGCTTCAAGCTTTTGGGGTGAAAAATGCTGTATAGTTGTTATAAATGTGAAAATATTTTTATTTGCTGTAAAATGATGTAATAATGTTAAAATACAAAATTCATCCTAACAGTCGGCATCAGGAGAGCCTTAGTTCTGCTGCAGACGTTAGTGCTTAGCACTTGCCTGTGCCTCCATTCCCATTTCCTCTCTGCTTTCCAAAGAGCCCTGACTTTGGCGTTCTGCTCCAACAGGAGAACATGGATGTGTCTGGTGGGGAGAAGGTGTTGGTAAGGCAGGAGGTGGCTGCTCTGTGAGGCTACAGGGTGCTTTCTGCCCAGGGAGGTGCTGCTGGCTCCAGCTGGGCAGAGCAGCAGGGTTTGTGGGTGTGCTGCTGCTGGAGACCATGAGCTTTGCTTTGCTTTGCTTTCCCTTCTTCCTGTTGCCTTTTGCTTTTAATCCTCTTTACAAAGTGCCAGGATAAAGAACTATCTGCCTTGGGTGCTTGCAGGAATTGACACCTTTTTGAGTTGTGACTCAGGCACTAAATACAGCCGTGGCTTTATGTGGGCACCAGCGCTTTGGCCATGTCCTCTGGTGCATTTCATGCTCTGCAGCCAGTTTGCTTTGGGAAAAGCTGGGAATTCCAATGGTGCAAGAAGGTGCTTTAGGGTTGGGTTAGTCCTCGGAAGGGCAGCGCTGGTGCTTTTAGCTTTGCCACCTTCGCTGCCTGCAGACCCCTGCGTTCACCCATTCTCCTGCAGCGCAGCATTGTGCTTGTGTAAGGAAAAGTACACAGCAAATGTGTTGTGTGTGAGCACAGGGGGATGCCCTGAGCCAGGGTTACAGCAGCCGTGTCCCAGTTTTCTGTGGGGTTTAAGCTAAACTGCTTTAAAAGCAAAAATCAGGGCCCACAGGAGGAGATTGTAGCGGCTGGACTGAAACTCTGCTAATTGCCACATCCGCACGCCCCAGTCCACCGGGCTGTCTGCAGCCGTGTGGTGAGTGCACAGGAGCTCCTCTAGCACGGATCCTTCCCATAGGAAGGGTGCTGCTTTGTACCAGTATGTGGGGCGCGGGGTTCAGAGCACCCCAGCCCCGTGGCACTGCTCTGTGTGTGGCTTTTCCCGCAGCCAGGTCTGGGAATGCCAACCTGCTGCTGCGCCTCTGCCTTGGCACCACGAGTCTGGTCAGGCCCCGACATCCTAAACTGGGAAGAATCTCATAAAGCTCTAGAACAGCAATCGTGGGAGCTACGTAATAACCAGGATTTCTTTTTCCCCCTTTCTCCTTAATACAAACAAAGAAAACCCCTGCATTGCAGCATTGCTGAATCGCCTGTAACACAGTCCTGGTGATTAATCACTCCTCTGGTGAAACAGTGAGCAACTGGAGCCGAAAAGGACCTGTCTTTTGTTAGAGTACATTTCACTTTGGTTTCATTTGTTTAGCTTCACTTACAGGCTGAAGCATTTCCTGATGGCATCGCTGTGAGCCTGGTGCTCCCAGAGGTGCCGGCACCGCTGGAGACGGGTCCCTGCTGTCACCTCCTGCCCTGGCCAAGGGGGGGGACTCTGGGTTTTTCCTGCTCTTTGCCACATGCCATTAGGTTTGCAGAGCATTTGCCACTCACGGTTATCACACATCTCTGCATCTTGCCGTCAGCTGCCCGGGGATCCCATCTGCATTGTCTTTAGTGATGGAGGAATTAGTGGTGCCCTTTGTATCTGCTTGTCAAACACGCAGCCTTTTTCTTTCTCCACTGTTGTTTTGAAAAGTAATTGCTGGTTTTACTGTTTTCAGCACAGGTCTGTGAAGGTGACGATCCAGGGCCCAGAGCATTGTCCCTCCTGAACCCATAACCTTCTTAACCTCTTTCTTTTTTCCCAAAGTTGCCGTTTTTCATCTTTTTGGCCTCGCAGCATCAGCTCTGCCTGCCCATCGGCACGGATCAGCATCAGTCCCTGGGGAAAACAGTGAATTGTGATCCTGTCATTCAGGCCTGCTGTAGACTCTGGCAGTAGAAGGGAGTTGAACCCGGATCAGCAGCATAGTGTGTTTCCTAACCTTGGTGGCCTCTGCATGCTAAATACAAAAGGGTTTTCCCATTGTAGCAGGTTATTATTATGCTCTAGTGATTTATTAGGCTCTGATGGGGACTCATAAGCCAGAGAGAAAAACACTAGGGAGGTTCATGTTGCTTCTGCTCCCGTGCTGGTAAACTCCTCATGGAGAGCTCATAGAGAAGATGCTGTTGGATCTTGGTCAACTTGCAGATGAAGGGGGAGAATTTTTAACCATGAGCAGAGTAACTCTGGTGCAGGATTAAAGACTTTCTAATGTTGAAGGCTTGTGATGTAACACTTGCAGACTCTATAACTTGATAAACAAAGCAAATCTTCAGCCACAGTCAGGAAACCTGTACTTTCGCTGCCCCATTCCCAAGAAGACCACTGGTGCTCCAGAGAGGCCTGAAGAGGAGCTTATGGATGTGAACGTGTGTTTTCCCACCGTGCTGGTGGCTCGATAGATGTTCCCTCTCCCTCCAAATGCCACGTGGTGACTCTGATTTCACTTTCCTCCAAGGCAATTGACTTTCTCCCAGGTGTCCTGTGACAGTTGCTGTCCTTCCGTGCTGCTGGGGCTGGTTTTGCTGCACAGGGACCCCTGGTGTGGAGCCGTGACTCCGGAGAGGTTGGTTCGTTACCGCAGCAGGAGTTCAGATGTGCAACGTCTCATCCATTTCTCTCTTTGTCTCTTTATTTTCTCTCTCTGCAGAACACAAGTGCCCGGTGGACCAGAGGGAGCAGTTAGAGGAAACCCTGCCTCTGATTCTGGGCCTGATTCTGGGGTTGGTGATCGTGATAACCCTCTGCATTTACCACATCCACCACAAGCTGACAGCCAACCAAGTGCAAATCCCTCGGGACAGATCTCAGTACAAACACATGGGATAGGGGACAGGACCAAGCAGCTCAAGTATTTATCAGGTAGAAAAAGCAAAAGCACTTTTTTCTGTGGGTGAGGAAAGGTTATGGGGGGGCAAGAGATGGTATTCACAACACCTGATGGGGGTATTCCATGCAGACACACAAGCAAAGGTTTGGCTTTAATATGGTCAGTGCAGGGACACAGCTCTCCCTGTAAGAAAACTCAGAGCATCTGATATTAGGAGTGTGTCTGTGGCAGTAGGTGGTATGAATACCTTCTTAAGCAGCTGGGCTGATCATCTGGAAACAGAAACGCTTCACGTGTCCAAGTCTAACACTGAGGGCAAAGCTATTGCTTCTTTCTTTTCCTTTATTTATTTCCTCTCAAGAGACTCTTCCCTCCCCACTGTTGCTCTTGGCAGCGTTCAGCCCTCTGTTCATGTCTGTGCGTGCAGCAGGGCTGGGGGACGGAGCCATTGCACGGACTTCATTAAGGTCCTGTAATGAAAGGCCTCAAACCACACTCCTGGCGTTCACACTCATGTTTAGGAGAACATGAGGGCAACACGAGTGTGCTTTGAAAACAGTAAAGGCCAGAACCTCAGGCTGGTGTCAACTGGAGGAACTCCAGCCGAGGAGCTGACCCCACACTTGATGCTGAGTACAGAAAGTTTGTTTTTGCTTCTTGAGCCACATCTGAACTAACCTTGAAAATAGTAAAAAAGTATTGAAACACAAGTTACCAAGTGCCGTGCTGCTGCAAGTCAACCAAGAACTGCTTCTGGCTGGACATCCTGCACGTCTTGTGATTGTGGTTGAGATGTTACATTGCTACCTGCAACCGGGGTTTTCACAACGAAACAACAACAGATTAAACCAGAGATGTTAAAGTTACTATGCAGATTATTCAGGTATAATCTAATGTAACAGAAATATAAGGGAACCCTTGAAATCTATCCTTAAATGTAGATGATTTTTAAACTTAATTAAAACATGTACATATGATACTTGATTTGCCTTCTTACTTTGAATTGTCATACTTTTTACTGACCTCACGGTATCTAATGGAATCGGTGCAAAAATACCTCATCTGAAGGGATGTTGAATGTAGGGTTTGTTCTAGCAGTGCTTTTGGTGCAGGTGGTTTGGTGTAGAGGTGGTGGTGGCTCAGTGGTCTGTGGTTTGTTGGCTATTCCCAGTGTTCTCCTCATCTCTTGGCTGCTCCCTTCTCAAGTGTTTTTGTGGGCAATGGTGTGTTTCACTTGGGTCCCATCTTTGAACCCTGTGACTTCCCTTGGCCCCGGTGATACTGCAGCAAGAGTTAGTCCAGACCTTGTGTTAGTGTGGAAAATCCTTCTTGTTCTTGAACTGATTTGATCCAAACAGGGTAATAAGTAAAGGAAAACAGTAATTTCAATGTTGAGAAGTACAAGAAGAGAATTCAACTGCTTTTTAATGCTGGGGTCTCCTCCAGAATTTATGGGGGTTTTGATGAAGGTGGACGCAACAGGAGCTTTCCTTTAGTCCTGTCTTATCCCTGGTCTCATTTCTAGGATAACCTAGAGCTCAGGCTTTTGTTGTCTCATTTGGATGTAAAAAGCAAAATGATGGTGGTAATGATGTTTGTGGCTTTGCCCTTTTAAAGCTCCAGTCAGCTTGGCTGACCAAGTGCCACTGCCCACAGTGAGCTGGCTATTATTTAAAAAGCATAAAGAAGAAAAGGTTATTTTAAGAGACAACCAGCAGAAGCCATTGGTAGCAGGAGGGTGACTAAAAGGATTAAAGGTTCATCCTTAATAGCGAAGGGGTCATAGTTATCAGCTTTGTCCTGCCTTGCTCTTGCTTGCCCTGCAGCCCGAAAGGTTTTCCCAGCCAGCTCCCATCAGCATGGAACATCTGCTCCTGTATTTGACATCCCCCCCCAAAGTAACATCAAAAAGGAAGCAAACAGCTGATGTGCAGATGCCAAATTCTCCATGGTCATTTGTGCTCTACAGAGCACGTGTTGGCAAGGAGCGAACCATGGGGATGGGGTGGTGGGGCAGGTCAGCGGTGGTGGGGCAGGACACCCTGGCGGGATGGGGATGGGAATTGCACCAAACCGGAGACATCCCGGTTTGGTCTCCACCCGGCCGGGTTCCTCCCAGTGAGCTGCAAGTCCTTGGTGTCAGTAGGAGCAACTTCTGGTTCAGTTGAGTATAATTAGAGATATAAAAGGTTTGGGACATGGTCTGGGAAAAACGGGGGAAGAGAAAGATTTTGTGGCTGGAAACAAGGAACACATCCCTGGTTTTCCACTGTGCCATCTGTTTCTCTAGGAGAGCCCATGAGGGCTTCTCCCCTCCCCCTGCCTTTCCACATTCATCAGCTCTTATCCCTCTTACTTTTGTTTTCCCCTTACAAAACTTGGGTTAGTTGCAAATCCACTTGGATATTGAACCTTCAAATGGGTGATGTGGCAAAAGAGATTCTGCCCTTTTGCTTGCCTTTAGCAGGAGCTTTACAGAGCTACGGCAATGCACATCGCAGCACTGGGTTTTGATACCTGGTTTAACCCAGTGAAGGGGTGATGGTACCAGTAGTGGACTTGTTTGTCTCCACTGCTTTCCATGCCCCCAGGGCGCATCCAGCCTTGCACTGGGGCCAGTGCGGAGGCAGGGTAGACATGAAATATTCCAAACTATACAACCAAGCAAAGTCTTTCTGCTCCTTCCTCTTGGTCTCCTGCTTTTACCTCGTGTGACAGCTCCTCACGCAGCCATCAGTGCAATCCCATTTGCACTATAGCTTCTGATGATACCCACAGAAATCATACTTGCTTTGCAGAGTGGGTTTGGAGGCAGGAAAGATTGTCCATAGCTGGGGAGGGGTTGACAGATACTTCTCAAAACCAGAGCCAGGAGGTGGGGAAACCCCCTGCTCTGCACTGTGCAGCACTCGGTGGGCTGCATGTGACCTTTGTAGCCTCCCTTGGAAGCTACAGCTCAGGGTTTACATGGAGCTGTTGGAAGGCAACAAAACCTGGGGCTGGGCTTAGCTGCCTTAGTGTCACTCTTAGCTGGTGGATGGAGCTGCTGGTGGATGGAGCTGCTGGCGGAATGTTACCTCCAGGATGGTTTTTGGAGCAGTTGGGAGTCTGTGGTGTCTTGTTCAAGTAAAGCTGCTGGTAGGTTTTAGCCCCTTGTAGGTCATATTGTGGCTTCCGTGTTTGCAGAAAGAGCAAGACCCGTGTGGTGTGACAGGGAGATGCTCTCAAACATCTACATCTATTTGAGATGGAAAAAGTGCTGACTTATGGTTCACTTTGCAGACTAACTCAACCTGCAGTGACTGTGTCAGGGCAGCCATAGCAGAGCCAACCAAGGAAAATGGTCTTCACCACTCATAGGAAGCTGTCCTTGGCTGATGCCATTGCTTGAGCACTGGCCAGTGCACTGAAGCGGTGGCACTGGCCCTCTGACAGGAGGATAGCCCTCAACTGCTGATGAAGCTCTTGTGACCCTGCGTCCACACACCTTCAGACCTTTGGGTGCTGTTCACATCCCTAAGGGATACTCAGCATCACCTGCAGGGGCCAAGTGTCCGTGAGCTGCTGGGAGCAGAGCTGTGTGAATACAGCAGTGAATTTATTGGTTTTCTGAATTAAGATAGAAAGTAGTTTCTTGTTGGACTGAAATGTTTTTCTTCTGAGGGGAAGAAAGGAAATAAACAATGATTTCAGCTCAGTGTCAGTTTGCATTGAGCCCCAGACTGATGTGTTTCAAGTTATTCGAGATGTTAAAAGAAACCCCTTTGAATCTTCTAATGCTCCATCCTTTTGCTAACAATTATTTACTGAGTTTGAGCTGAATTTTCCATCAATTTAAGTTTCCCAACCCTACTTGTGAAAAATTACTTGAGAGAGGTTAAGATGTATTGCTGAGGAGGGGAGTTGCATCCCCAGTGCCTTGGCCTCTGCTACTAAAACATGGATATTGTTCCAACTGGTGACCTCAGGAAAAGGTCCTTAGTGACAGGTGGGAATAAATGCATTAGAGTGACTGGCCACACGTGGAGCTTGGCCTCAGCCAGTGCAGCAGAGGATGTCTCCTGGGTGAGTGGCTCCTCCCAACATCTGGTATCCAAAAACCTACACTCTTTAGTTGTATTTTCTTGCTGAGACACCCAACAAGGGTCAGGTTTGCAGCACCCAAGGTGACAGTGATGGAGATCAGCTTCTGCAGTGTGGGCACCACAAAGACCAGGACAAGGACTCAAGAGCCACGGACAAGACCTGGGAAGATCCCACAGAGGTTCCCAAGGAATGAATGTAAGAGACTGCAGGACACAGCTCAGGTAACTGAGCCCGAGGGAACAGGCCGTGGTTGTTCCCAGCTTTAGTTGAAGTGAAATGGTGTGGGTGAAACAGACAAAGTTGGGTTTTTCTGAGTGATAACTAATGCATTTTGAAACACTTACTTACTTACTGATGTCAGCAGCCAAAATTCATATAGACACTCATTTATAAGACTTGAAGATGCTCACTAGAGTAAATAACAGTGTAGATTCATTAGCTGCCTGATGCTGTGGGGGAGTCTGGGAGGAATGGGTTCATTGGCATGAGAGCTGAATGGTGAGGCAAAAAAAAGAGGAGATTATTTAGGAGGCACGGGA